>NW_027526445.1:102852744-103128930 GCF_048455015.1 Haemaphysalis longicornis | reverse complement strand
TTAAATGAGCCATGAAGAGAAAATACAACTTCGTTTAATTTAAAAGAACTAGGATTCAGTATCTCACTCAGCTCCATTACAGCCACAAAAGATGTTTTTTTAACGAAAAAAAAGCAAGAAGTATTTAAAAACTTTCAAATTTTGCGCCACAGTGACGTGTTATGAGCGAGAATGACGTCACATGGGCCAACAATAAAACATAATTTTCAGTGCGTTAATTGCACGTTAGCATTAAAGTGATGCGGTCAAATGCAACTAGAGGCCCCATTACAGACGTCCAGTCATGTGTCGTCGCGACAGGTCAGTTAGGCGGCCGCCAATCGCACAAACAAGGTTTCGTGACGTCATAGAAAAGTTGCGGGAAATTGGCTAGGGTTCGCGACTGCTCCACACGTTTTCTTTAATATCTCTGTTATTTCATTGAAGATTGCGATGATATTGGTATCATTGTTATCGGGACTAAGCAGTCTTTCTAATAAACCCAAGTTGTATTTTGTCTTCATGGCTCCTTTAAGGACGCTGTGGGAAACAGTGGTTCAGACTGTTCGGCTTCGTGGGAGAATTCACTGCTGCTGCCCGCTAAAACGGCAGGCATGACCGGCAAGACCTCGCCGTAGCGACCGGGATGGCGGCGTAACACAAGGTTCGCGTATCCTATCGACGCCAGAGAACACGAATTGTGGGTACTCACACTTAACGGTCGTGTCTACCCTCAGAGCACCCCCATGCATTCTCATCCAGCGAAAAATTTAGGAATTTTAATACCTATAGAATCACCACGTAGGAATGTTGGGACGTTCAGAGCATTCATTGCCACTTTTTATTCTTGAAGTACTGCATGATTTTGTAGGACATGTAGTAATCGTTTCTCCTGATAAGGACTACACATTTTTAGCTAAATGGTAAACCCTTGCGTTTTCGACGAAATTATGCGTACAATGACAGCCATCATGTTTAAACACTCACCATCCCCGTAAAGGCACGTGTTTGGTTTTTTGGAGTTGTTTTTAAAAATTTCATTTGTTTTGTTGGGGTGTCTTGTGCTGAGTTTGTTAGTTTAGTTGTGTGCTCCGAGCCAGGATTGTTATAAGCAGAGAGCGTAGTTTACGCAAATGCGTAATCGGTTCCTTGCGCTCCCATCGCGCCATTTTGATAAATGAGCATCGAAGTAATGTGGAGATTGTCTTTTCACATACAAGGGCCCACAAACGCCTATATTAAACGCCTATTTTAAATATCGGCGCTGATATAAACACTATTTTGACTCATGTCGCGGCTTGAAGTGCAGTTTCCAATTTTATTTATATCAAGGGGCGGTTGTTAACCTGCGAGACCAACAATCGTGACAAGTTAATGACAAGAGGCAGAACGTTTCTCAAGCAAACAAAAGCAATGCATTTATGAAAAGTAGCAAAAGGGACTTAAGACGCGGACGACAAAAACTGTGAACGACCATATCCACTAAGAGCAGAAAAAGCTGACGACAAAGATTCTAGTACTTACAGTCCTACAAGATACAACTGTTTCCGAGCTAGAGCCATCTCGCTTTGAGAATGAAAGTAGTAGCACACACTTCATCTCCACGTGCGAGGTCAGGTGCGTCTATGGTAGATAGATTTACTTCCCCAACGGCTTTGCGTTGTGGGATGCCCGGTGGCCATTGCCTAGCCCGAGATTGTTCCGGCGCTATGGCCTTGCCTGGTCGGAACTGTAGATCTACCAAAAACCATGTTGCTCCGATGCCCTGGCACTAGTCGAGCTGGCCTCGCGTAAATCACGAGTGCCTGGATTTGTAAGAGGAGCAGGAGGTCCACCCGATGACGTGGAGGCCCCCGCAAGACAAAACGATGGCCAGGCTGCTTGTGGCAAAGCTCGGGCGCCTAGAAATGAATCAGTTTCTGCGCCTAGTTCATGGTCCCCACTGTGCGGGCTGATCTGGGGGTGTCCCGGCACTGAAGCACGGTCGTCGCCCTCGGGTGAATGGCTCCTGTCATAGCGTACCGGAACTCCAGCCGGTCGCTCTTGCATTGCTCTCGTCCTCTCGTTCAGCGCCCTTATATCTGCTTCCGGGGTGTATAGGAGCACGGGTGTCCGGCCTCGTTTTCCGCAGGTCTTGCCCTTCGTCTTCTTCCACTTCCTTACTGTCACCGTCAAGGGCACTTCGGTACACTACTCGTAGCCTGAAAATGTTGTTGTGGGGAACAAAACAATTTGAAAGAATGATGCCCGGAAGAGAATCATACTGAACTGTCCAAGTTTGCAACAAGAGTTCTGGAATACGTGACAGCAGTAAGAAAATGTCTTAAAATAGTAACGAAAACCGCAGTTCACTTCCAGCCAACGCATGGCTTGTATGTCCAGTCAGTCATAGAAACACCGGTGTCCCTAAAAAACATGGCGCTCCGGCCTGCAAGGACTCCCAGTATAAACACCATTTTTTCACAACCAAATTTTGCGAAGTTACCATGCTGACAAAAAGCACCAGTTACCAAACTCTGTGCGCAGTACCAGGAACGACCTCGCTCCAGTAACGTGAGACTTTTCTTTGAAGATTATATGTGGTCTTCCCTTTCATCCAGCATTGTCAGCCAAGAACATTCACTCGAAACTGGCTGGTAGGAAACCTTGTTTCTTTTGGGTATCGAAGGTTTGTGTTATAATACCATGGCTTGCAAAATGGTATGTTCCTGTGCAAAATTTGCGATGTTTTCTTATTGCCTACCGAAATAAATGTAGGTAGGAGGAACGACAAGCGGAACACTTCGAAACCTTTAATGGGTTGTTCGAAATAAATTAAGAAATGGCATGCGCTGAGGTTCGTTGTACGCGAATCTTATCGCGGAAATTTGTGGAACCCTAAATACCAGCTTGAGATGCTTTGATCTTCTACAATATTTGCCAACAGGTTTGCCAGCGCAATGGTGTTTCTAATTGACTAGGTGCATCACTTTGTTTTGACCTATCAAAGCATTTTCCTCTTTCGGATTTTCCGCTTAAGAGGTTTGACTTGAATGGGTCGAACGAAGGACACCAATTGGTTGTTATTGTATTTCGTTAATGATTCTGTAACCACGGCGGGATAACACATGTCTAGTACGTTTTAGTCTGCACCCTCAGCTACACCAATTATCAACTACAACCTTTTGCGGAAGCACATTCTGCTTAACTGGCAGTTAGGGGATTGTAAAAAGGAAAGAGGCAAAAACTCAACGTTGAAGCTTAACTCGGGTAAAACTGGAGTTGAGGAGTTCAGTGACAGAGGTGTGTCTTTGATTCATGGTGATGCTTTTTATCAAATTCTCAGTAACATTTATTCCACCATTTCTTAGGGCTGTATATATCTGGCGAGATATAATCTGCTGCAGTAATTGCTCTCACCTGGCTTAACGTTCGCCTAGCTGGTGTTCGTCGTTGTTAAGAGACTTCCTCTAACTCTTTCTTTGGGAATCATGCTTTGAGCGCTCGGTGTCTACCCACGCAGGCGGTCCTGAATTTCAAACTGCAAGCTTTCGACAGGATTGATAAGCTCTTGAAGCACCGTGATGACATCCGAGTCGGCCGATCTAGTGTGGCGATCTCGTTACCTCCCGAGGTGTTAATGAGAGGTCCGGTCATCGACGCCAGTGGTGCTGATATCAAGATTCGGTTTTTTACCGACGAGTTTCACACACGATATAAGCGAATGACGGGTGGCAACACGTTTCTCCAGGAAACAAAAACCGTACGTTTGTGGAAACTACCAACAGAGACTTAAAATGCGGACGAAAAAACACAGCAAACGACCCCAAAAGCTATGTACCGAAAAACTAACCACATCGATCCTAGTATTTGAGCTAGCTGAAATGCCAGTAGAAAGAGTACATTCCGATTGGGCTCCTGTGCACATCCTGCAAAAAAGGAATGAAGAGAAACAAAGAACAAAACGCAAGTTTTCGTGCCACCTGAGGAATAATATATTTTCTACAAGTAAACAGGGGAAGCATTTTTGTGCTTCACTGCGACACACAACTCAGTTATTTAGAAAGGCTGGGGACGACATGTTGTCGTAATTTTGGTCAATAGAAACATTGCGGGTATCATGAATGTGTAGTCCCTTTATCGAGTAGAATTCAAATGATCTGCGTGCTGCACCATAATATCCTGATAGCATGCAACTGACAGGTGCTGGATGAACTTATAAAGTGAACATGTTACGACGTCGGCGTGATGCCTTGGGCATTGGGGAGCTGCAGGCACAGTCATGTTCTGTGCAACCAGGCTGTGTTTTAAATTGCTCGGCATTTGCGGACCCACGTTTTATCGCTGGTACATTTTTTTCTCGCAAATTCCAAATTGACTGCTTTGAGAGCCAACTTTGACTATTTTGATTTGCAGGCGCGTACGAAGGTCGTTAAATAATAATAAGTTAAACGTTGTACTAGGGATTAAGATGCGCGCCGACCACTACGGGAGTTCGGAACATGCCCAACCTAGTTCCGGGAAGACGCCTAACTTGAAGAGCATGTGCTATAAAAGTAACCAGAAAGAGAACACAGCATGCGCCGAGAAGATAACGTCGTGAGTTCGCTACTTTGAGCAGTCCAAGCTGCGGGAGTTCCGCCATTCACCGACTTGACCATCAAGTACGTCGAGCTGCGCGAGGGGCGACTGCGCATTTGCTCATTTGAGGCACCCTTGAGGCACAGTGTAATAAAACGATGTTTCAAGATAATTGAAATCAACGTTTTATTTTAAACAGGTGTAATGACATAATTAGCACCCAAATAGATATATTTAACCCCTACCCGTATCCGAAAAAGGTAGGTACTTGCTCAAAAAGAGCACACTGGGGTAGCGCGCCAACCGAAAGCACGCTGCGCGTATTCGATGCTGCTTTATCTTAATAAAAGAGGAAGTGACTAATCACCTGAAAGTGCTTTGGCAAAACTTCCAAACTTGCATGCAGGGCGTCAGTTTTTTCAATCAGGAGGTTGCTTGTCCACAAGGCCTTCCAAGCCGCGTCTTCTGCTTCTCGCTGGCAGCGGTAAAAGGGTTTTCTGCTGTCCTTTCATAGTGCGGACACACAAAAGGCGACGCGACAAAACTTTTTCCACCTGCGCTTTTTCATTCTTGGGATGTCTTCCGGCAATATAACTACAACTACGCAGATAGAAGGAAAAATACGCGTGCTGCACGGCGGAGAAGTCCGCTACCGGACCTCATTGGCGCGATTATCGCGGCACCCACCAGGCGGCGACCAAAAACACGGGTCGCCAGTATACATGAGCCCAGCACTGGTTACGCTTTTCCAACAGCAAGACATCAGTATATCTTCCATCGGTAGCTCCCGCCTCAGCTTATTTTATCAGAACCGTTGGCAAAATAGGCAAAAGCAAGAAACGCCGGCTCAATATTACTCCAGGCGTTCGCAGCAACGTCCACTGGAAGCTTTTCTCACTTTCTCTCCCTTGTTTGTCTATGTGCTCTACCCATTCAGGTATGGAGGGCTGCCTGGTCCGGAAGTAACCTCCGCCAGAGATATCTGAGAGGCTACACTTAAAGGTTCAACAATGCTAGGAGGCCTCTTAGTGACACAAGCAGCACTACCTAACCGGAGACGGATATGGTGGCCCCGGCCCTCAGTCTGCAGCATCTGTATAGCACCTGTTCAGAGCGGTGGTTAGAACATTGATACACCAGGGGTGCAGAAAACGGCAGGGACGGGATAGGCCGCCTTTCGAACTTGAACCTGGCATTGTTCAACCCACGAACTCTGTCCAGCGAATGCAGGTTAGCTGTACTACTAGATGAGCTCGACATTAAGTGTGATATTATGGGGTTAATTGAAGTTAGAAAGACATCAGAAGGCTCATGATGCTCACTAGAGGGCATATTCTACCTTAGAGGAGACCCCAAAGAAGAAAGAACACGGGAGATATGCATACCCCAACAAATACACGAAACGTGGAGGTGTTTTTGAGCACTAGCGAGGGCGTAGAAGAGGGTGTGATCAAACTAAACAAGCGATATAGGTTAAAGAAAGTTCAAGCCTATGCGCTAACAACCAGCTATGACGACTCGGCCATAGACAGCTTCTATGAGGACGTCGAATCAGCAGTGAAGTAGGGGCAACAACGCAGTTCCCGATTGTAATGGGAGACTACAATGCAAAGGTAAGTAACAAGCAAATAGAAGAAAGTTCAATGCGAAACTGTGCAATAGACTATCGCATATCGGAGGGGATGTACTGGTGCCATTTGCAGAGAGAAATGATTGTGAGTTTGATGAACACATTCTTTTACAAACAAGAGAATAGAAAATGAATATGGCAAGCCCCGAATGTACAAAACAAAACGAAATTCATTTTAAGTGAGAATCCCAGTATTTCGCAAGACGTAGATGTGCTAAGGTGTGGAGTAGCGGTCATAGGATGCTTGTAAGCAAGTTAAGGTTAAATCTCAAATAGGAAAAGAAAACGCTCGAGAAAACTACAAAAACCATCATGGTGTCAGTCAGCGGCTGAACGCAGAAGTGTAAAATGCCTCTTCAAAACAAATTTACCATTCTGGACGAGTCCAACGTGTTCAGAGAAGACAGGCTTAATGAGAACCTAACTTCGGCAATCATTGAATCAGCTGCAGCTTTAAGAGAAGCAACAGGTACGGAAAAACCTGCAAAACCAACTAAAAAATGAATAAAATAATTTCCAAACGCAAGAACCTAAAGTGTAAAACACCACATACCCGATTGAAGTACGCGAGCTATGGAAACTGAATAACAGATATAAAACAAACACATGTAGAACCAATAACATGGCAGTCATTCAGGGAGCGCTACAAATAGGGGGAAGCTTGAAAGCAACTAAGCGAAAGCTACCTATCGGCAAAGACAGGATATATGTACTCAGGGACTACCAGGGTAACGTAGCGTACAACTTGGACGAGATAATAAAGGTAGCACAATGATTCAACGCCAGCCTCAGTGCTAGTGACTTTATACCACAGGAAACTGATGAGAGTACAAGATTAACTTCCCATGTGTCTCTAATAAGTTAACAGGAGGTAAGAATTGCTATGAGAGTCATGAAAAGAGAGCAAGCTGCAGGTGACGATGACATAACCGTATATGTTTTGAAGGAAGGAGGATATATTCTTCCAGGAAAACTCACTGTACTATTTTCGGAATGCATGAAGATTCAAAAAGTCCCCATAGCCTGGAAAAACACCAGGCTGTTGTGTGCAAGCTGTTTACCAAAGTTATAATGAGACACATAGGTGACATTCTTCATTTCCAGCAACCCAGAGAGCAGACTGGGTTTAAGAAGCGGTAATCAACGATAGATAACGTCATGTTGTCAATCGAGTGATAGAAAATCCGCAGAATACACTCAACTCATGTACAGGGTAATTACGGACTATGATAAAGCGTTTGACGTCGTATTCACCGCAGCCGTGCTAGAAACACTTAACGACGGGGGAATAGAGGAGACCTAAATAAGATTTCTAGAAGACATATTTAAAGAATGCACTGGCAAGATAACCCTCCTCAAGCAAAACGATAATATGGCAATGGGGCATCTCCGCAAAACTATTCGCAGCATATCTGGGGGGGGAGCGTAGGAAAGCTTGCCCTGGACAACATAGTATTCAGGATAAATAGGGAATATTTGAGCCATTTCAGGTTTACGAATGACACAGTGTTGCTGAGTGAGTCTGCAGAACACAATAAAAAAATGTTTGAGGAGCCACAATGAGAAAGCATGGCCGTCGGACACAAAATAATTATGAACACATTTAAAGTATTGAGAAATAAACTTGCTAAAGACGTGCTCTTTACCTTGGCAAACAAAACGCTAGAAGAAGTAAAAGAATACAACTACCTCGGACACATGGTTAGTGCTCACCCCAACAATGAAAGAGAAATCCACCTAGAAATATGTATAGGTTCGGCAGCACTCGGCAAGCAGTCCCAAAAAATAAAAAAGGATGGTATTTATGTCAGGGTAAAGAAACCGATCACCAGTGCTTACTACCGGTTAACATGTATGGAGCTGAAAGTTGGCGCCCTACTGAACCACTAGAAAGCAAAATTATGTCAGCTCAACGTGCAATACAACAAATAATGGTGAGAGTAACACTCAGGGGCAGGAAACGAGCTACCTGGATCAGAGAACAATCTAGATTAGAACAGAGAAATGGACCTTGACTGCCCTTGTGGTGAGGCGAACCGACATCTGGTGGACAATTAGGGGGACTGAGTACTTAAGAAGGGATGGGTCTAGAAGAACGGGAAGGCCAGTAATACGTTGGCGGGAAAAATAAGAAAATTCGGGGTTAACCTGTGGAACCTAGCTGCACCGGACAGGGGCAGTTAGAGGTCAATGGGAAGCCTTTGTCGCATACGGGGCCTGAGTAGTCTGATGATGATGATGATAATAATGATGGTGGTTATTAAGATTATGACGATGATAGTGGTGATTACTGACGACGACGATGATGATTATGAGGAAGAGGGGGATGATGATGGTGGTAGTGGTGGCGATGAGGGTGCTCACATTTGCGACTTTGGCAGAATAAACGGTATATTTAGGCGTGGTTTTGGGGGCTAAACCACGTTTTTTCAAATAATATTCTCGTGCTTAGTCTATAACTACATCTATGAATTACTCAAAGATCTGTGCGTAATTGTGACTAGAAGCACATATCCCTAAATCAATGTTTCAAGTTTTGGCACGGCAGAGCAGGTACGAGTGTGACAGTAGTTTTCGTTCATTTTTATTTCGTGTCCGAAACACCGGAAGAGCTTTTATCTTTGTACACATGTTATGACAATTTAAGGCAATTGTACTATTGATTCTAACATGTCACTAATATAACTTCACCACATATCTGAATCGTGCGCAGAGATTACACAAGGCGATAAATGTACATGCAAGGTACAACCCCGAATAATGGCATTAGAAAGAGATTCATTAAGTAAAGATAAAAACACTTGGAGGCATAGAAAGATATGTCTTGACAGACTGCTGCCCTGAACTTGTAAGCATCCAGATGGTGATTCGCTAGGGAACGTACTGGATGCAAACAAACTACGATTGTGCGTAAGTAGCTGTAGCACATGTAACTTGACGCTGTGCAATAATCAGGTGCGTCGGGATAACCATTTACGATCTTAATTAAAACGTGACGTCACGACAACATCGGTGAATATCTAAGCTGTTAACACCTATTATAGAAAAAAGAGACTTGTATTCCCAGTTAATTTCTTTGTTCGAAGTATCTGTCATAGATATCTCGAACCGGGTGTGTCTTGAACGACTCGTTTAAGAGCGCATAAGTTTTTTGGGGCACGTTTTTGCGGCGAAGTCAAATTCCATACGTGGAATTGCGAATGAAGAAAACAGGCTGATGATGGTATAAGAGAATTTAAACTTGCGTGTTAGGCGAGGCAAACTGCATCCAGAAGTTTAAAACAAGTTTTGGGGAAGGACACAATGGGCGGTTTGAATTTATAGGTGAATATCTGCAGGTACATCAATGTCCCTGGTAACGCTTGCGTGAGAAATTTCTTCGTTATCCAAGTTGTATGGAAACATAATGGACGTCATAGGCTTTTACAGAGTTATTATTTTTGTTTTACATGAATTTAGTGAAAAATATTTTTTTGTACATCAATGCAGGTAAGAAGCCATCAATCGCGGTTGGGTAGCTCAAGAAAAACGGGCCTGTTACAAAACGTTTCACAAGGGTGCTCTAAAAACGAGTGTACCCACTCGGACGACCAGACACTGGTCTTATAATGACCTTGAGGAAACAACAAAACTTACAATGTTTACTTTTGGTGGTACCACGTGAGAGGCAGCGTAAAGCCATGGAGCTGCCGAGCCCCTACTCATATCAGATGTAGAGACGGCTAGGCTCAGACCTTGCGCAACTTACGTGAACTACCCACTTTTGGACAGCCCTTGGACACCTCTACCTCTTCAGGACTTTGGGATAATCTTCCCAGTTTCTCCAGAATATTTCACCACCTGGTTGTCTCACCTGTCCTGACTTTTTAGCTGTTTCTCGTTTCAATCTCAGCAGTAGGGTCAGAGTTACTGGCATGTCATCCAGCCGAACTGCATCCTCATTCTCCCCGACAGCAGCCCTTCCGTCCTGCGGTGCTTCGTCGATAGCAGGAACATGCAGACTTTCTGTCTTGTTCCTGTGGTCACGGCGCCAATAGAATTGACGCGGTGGTTTTTGTCATACTGCTACAAAAAAAAAACCACGGATGCCCTTTTGCTATACCACTACCTAGACTACGAGCTCAGCGAGGTAACTTGCTCCGATGTCCGCATTGTTACTTCAAACCAACTTCGCAGTGCCGGTATAATTTGTGTACATCTGATAACGTCCATCCGCGGGTGGAAGGTGAGACATTGTGAATAGGGACGCATGCTTCCGGCCTTCCATGGAGTCTTTCTTTTACAGAAAATCCGAGCTCGTGAAGCAGCGCAAATTCGTTCTCTTCCGCAATGTTTTCCCGGAGCGACGGTGGATCAAATACTTTTTCTAATCGATTTTTAGTGTTACAGAAACCGTCCATAGGCTGGGGACTACAAGTGAAGAAGCGTGCATGGTTACACCTGGCCAATATTTGTCAGAGGATGTCCTGGCGGAAAAACCACGTAGACGGCGTCGCCTATTCCTCAGTTCAATGCACCCCGCCCCACGTGGACAGCAGGTTCATCCACATGGTGCGAAGACTCAACGCTCGTCTTCACAACTGTGCTAGGCTATGGCAGCGTAAATAACGGATGGCACCACCCAGCTGCTTCGGTGAACGGGCAGCGACGGCAGTCCGAAACCACAGGCTTCACCGGCCGCACCAAAGCAACAGGACTTGGACGTTCACGCCGCTGTAAAATTTCGGGCGCGAAGCTGAAGTGAAGAACATTCTTGACACGAAAAAAGTGTTCACGGCGACGGCCTAACCGTGACGTCCCAAAAAACGTCACCTTTTGGCTTGAAACGCACTGTCATCTTCACGGAAAACACACGATTATTTTTCTCGTTTTTATTGTTTTGATCATGAGCACTCTAGGGTGCGTTTTTATGTTCGTTTAGCACCGCGGAACAACCTGTCGAGTGATTTAATTCCCTAAAGGAATTTAAGTTAGGATTGTAGGGATTCAGTTTTCCTCCTGCTTATGATGCAGTGTTTTATCGTTTGTACGATTTCTCCTTGGTATCGGCAATTTATTTTCATGAAACTGGTTTTGGGTCATATAAGTTCGAAATTTTCTTTCGCCCTTTCATGGAACATTTCGTTTGACAGAATTTCTCCTTAGTTTTTGCCGCGTTGGAAATTACAAATGCTGCTATAATCCTATAACCCTTTGTAACGTCAGTGGTTTGGCTCGCATGTTCAGCTGTTCGGTTATGACAATTTATGCGCACATAAAATAACACCAAACATGCGCACTTTGACGCACTAGAGCCTCCCGTAGTTGGACGAAGGCAATGGCTTGAAAAATGATATTGTCGTGTTCTCGCGCAAACAAATGGCCAGCCCTTATAGGTTTTGCGAAAAAGGCTGCTTTAGTTAGCGCCAGATTGGTGAAATTTCAGCGGGCCCGAACGCATTCTCAGCCTGCGTAAATAACACAAAAACACCTTGGAAATCATTGCAGGCTTCGTCAAATCTTTTCTTAATTAGGAAGAAGCGTTATTTCGCCCCGCAGGGGAACGGAGAGCAACATGCTTGTCCCCACGAGTGAAAACGTATACCTTTCAACTTTGTTTTGCCGATTATGTACGACGTAGCCTCGACCACAAGTTGCAAACAAACATGCTTTATTTTTCATGCACTGGGCGGGTCCCAGCAAAGCTGATTATCATTTTGCGCACAATAGAAGACACTGAATTTCCAAAGAAGATTGTGTACTTCAGGCAACGTAAGCTCAAAAATTTTGTTTGTCTGTCACCAAAAATTGTTGCGGCCGAAATTTGCAACATTTCCCGAGAAACTTTTTTTGAGGGAATACTGTTCGATACTGCTAAAACGTTGGGAATATCTGATGCAAAACATACAACATTTGTATCTACCAGATTAACAGGAAATCCCCAAGGTGGAGTAAGTTTCTCGGAAGGAAAGTTTGAACTCCACCTGAATTCAGCCATACGGCTACAAAGGAAAACTATACAGCTTCCTCAGAAACTTCGCCGTTGAAGAAAAATTTGTCGTGGGCCAGGATTCGAACCCGGGACCACCGCTTAACCGAGGCAGTCGCTCTAGCAACTGAGCTTTCCGGGAGGCTAGTGATTCGTAGCGCGAGAACGAATTGATCAAGAACACAAGTGGACGGTTGGTAAATCAACCAGATTTCGGGGAAACCCCCAAGGTGGATTACGTTTCTGCGAAGGAAAGTATGACATCCACCTGAATACAGCCATACCGCTACAAAGAAAAGCTATAGAGCTGCTTCAGAAACTTCGCAGTTGAAGAAAAGTGCATCCTGGTCCAGGATTCGAACCCTGGACCACCGCTTAACACGAGCAGTCACTCTACCAACTGAGCTAACAAGGATGCTAGAAGTTTGTAGCGCGAGAACGAATTTATTATCAATTCGAAGTAAATTGATAAGCAACCCTTCAACTGTGAAGTTTCTGGCGAGGCTGTATAGGTTTTCTTTGTAGCCGTATGGCTACATTCAGGAGGATGTCAAACTTTTCCTGGCAGAAACTTACTCCACCCTGGGGATTTTTCCTAAATATGGTCGATTAATACGTATTCAATACCCCGCACGGGGCACCTTGAGTATTCATGGTGACGGTGAGCAGCGACACCGCGGACCCCGAGCTCCCAACATAAGCCGTGTCCAACCGTGGCGAGGTGTTTAAAGGTGAAGGGTAGAAGCCGTAAACGGTGGCCGTCGGAGCCTTGGTCAAGCTCCAGCCGATGGGCTCCCTGCCTGTCTACCAGGCAGGGAGCTCCGGGACCTCTTTGACTACCAGGGTAAGGTCAAAGGAGAAAGTACCCCCGTCTCCCTGCTTTTATACTATGCTTTATGGTATTATCTAAAACCCCCCCCCAACCGTGATCGGCCCCCTAAAAGGGGCCGCACCGAAGTATCGTTTCCCCCATTGCCATCTTTGACATTTCCTGAACCAGATCATTACTCTCGATTTCTTGTCATGGAGTCTCTGAATCCAACCCACCCTCTTGCATCTCAGTCAGTCTTCTTGATCGCCAAGTATCTTGAAGCCATAATAGGAAAATCATATCAGGCCAAAAAACAAAGAACTGGTGAACTCCTCATCGAGGTAAATGACAAGCAGCAGTCCACAAAGCTTCTAGCTCAGACTAGACTGGCTGATCTTGACATCAGGGTCACACCCCACCGCAGCCTCAACAGCTCGCAGGGTGTGATATCAGAGCCAGATCTCCTGAACGAAACCGATGCGGATCTCCTTGCCGGCTTGAAGGATCAGGGCGTCACTGCCGTGAGACGCATCACCATCCGTAGAGACGACAAGGAGATTCCCACCAAGCACATCATCTTGACCTTTGACCGCGCCGTTCTCCCACAACATATATATGCAGGTTTTATCCGTTGCTCCATCCGTCCGTACATCCCGAACCCGCGCCGCTGTTTTAAGTGCCAGCGGTTCGGGCATGGTACGAACTCTTGCCGTGGCCGAACGACGTGTGCGAAATGCGCGGCGCACGATCATCCAAGCGATAATTGTCAATCTGATACCCTGTCTTGTGTGAACTGCGGCGGGCCGCATGCAGCGTACTCCCGCAAGTGTGAGAAGTTCCAACTTGAGAAAAAGATAATCAACATCAAGGTAACTGAGAACATCACCTTCCCAGAGGCGAGAAAGAGGTTCGCCTCTTTCCCTCTGGGGAGGTACGCCGACGCGGCTCGCCGGGGGGCGGAGCGGCGTCTGGTGTCCACAGGGACCCAGTTCAGCGAGTCTGACCTGGTCCCGCCCCCGCCCCCCCCTGGGTTGCCTCACGCAGCCCAACCCGACACCACGCCGCTTGCTGAGGCAGCAGCGGTTGTGGCGCAAACCACTTCTGTCGGGACCGGTGCCGCTCCCGCCTCTGTCTCCCCGTCCTCCAGTGCGTTGGAGGGTACCGAGGTGATGGACACCACGGGCCCCGCATCGGCTCCCACCGCCACCGCACCGCCCGTGCCACTTTTGGCGTCCCCAACGCCCGCGGCGGTGGCGGCTCAAACGAAGGGCTCCCGAAGGGGGGCCAAGTCCGGGGGGCCCGGTCCGTCGGGCACCCCTCGGACATCCGACGACGAAATGGATGTCGGGCCGTTCCTGCCTGCAACGCAGCGCAAGGAGCGGCCCCCGACGGCCAAGCCAGTAGAAAGGCCTAAAAAGCCTAATCCAAGAGTAACAGCCCCGAAAGACGACACATGAACACACACGAACACACACACTCCAGTCATTCTTAAATTTAAATAATGGGAACAGAAAACATTATTCAGTGGAACTGCAGAGGCCTCCTTAAAAATCTTGACGATGTGTATGAGATTCTGCATGCCAGTCAGCCAAGTATCATGTGTCTGCAGGAAACCCACCTCAATTCTAAACAAACAAATTTCTTAAATAGGTACATGGTATTCAGAAAGGACAGGGTTGGCTGCACCCACTCTTCAGGAGGTGTGGCCATTATCGCCCAGAAATCATTAGCATGCCACCCTCTCTCTTTAAACACTGTCCTCGAGGCTGTAGCGATCCGTACCATAATATTTAATAGGCTGATAACGGTATGCTCCATCTACATCCCTCCTGATCATGCACTTCTGAGCTCTGATTTCGAGGCGCTGGTCGACCAGCTGCCCGAACCATACATACTAACAGGCGACCTTAATGCGCACAACTCTCTTTGGGGCTCTTCCCGTACAGATGCCCGGGGTCGCCTGATAGAGAAGTTTCTTACATCCTCCGGAGCATGCCTTTTCAACAAAAAACAGCCTACATACCATAACTTAGGACACAATACATACTCGCATCTTGACTTGGCTATTGGTTCCGCAGTTCTCTTTCCATGTCTTGAGTGGGGTGTGGACACGGACCCATATGGTAGTGACCATTTCCCCACTTCATTAACGTATATAGGTACAGGCCCGAGCAGTCCATCTTCTCATAACAGGTTTAATGAATCACAAGCAAACTGGAGCACATTCACACAAACATCTCAACTACACCACACATCCATAAAACACCTACACGTTGAGGAGGCCGCCCAACTCGTCACGGCGCACATCCTCGACGCTGCCGAAAAGTCCATTCCCCAGGCCTCCAGTAGGTCCCGCACCCCAAGGAGGCCCTGGTGGAACGAGGACTGCAGGCGGGCGCGAGAGGCCCAGAACAAGGCGTGGGGTGTCCTTCGCCGGTACCCCACGTCACATAACCTCATTTCTTTTAAACGGGCAAAGGCTTTTGGGAAGCGAGTGCGTCGTGAGGCGAAAAGGGAGAGTTGGCGCACCTTCCTCACTTCCATCAACTCATATACTGACACACACAAAGTCTGGACACGAATACGAAAACTAAAAGGACAACAGACACACAGCCTGCCCCTGGTTAGTACAACAGGGGACACACTGGAAGACCAGGCTAACACACTTGCGCAACACTTCGAACACGTGTCCAGTTCAGCACACTACACCAACACTTTCATTAAACACAAAGCATCATTTGAGAAGAAGTCCTTGCGAGACACTAATAAGTCGAACTCATCCTATAACACCCCCTTTTCACTTCATGAGCTGAAGGTCGCACTCGGTACTTGTAAACCTTCAGCTCCAGGTGCAGACAGGATTTCATACACAATGATACAACACTTACATGCAGACACGCTTGAAACACTTCTTCACCTCTACAATAAAATATTTCTTTCGGGGCACTTCCCACGCTCTTGGAGGGAGGCCATAGTAGTGGCTTTCCTAAAGGAAGGGAAGGACCCTTCCTCTCCCGCCAGTTATCGCCCCATTGCCCTGACAAGCTGCCTGTGTAAGCTCTTCGAGAAAATGATAAACAGGAGACTCGTGTACTTCTTAGAGTACAATGGTCTTCTCGAGAGCTGCCAGGCAGGCTTCAGGGCGGGGCGATCTACCAACGATCAACTCGTTGCGTTAGAGTCTTATATCAAAGATGCTTTCCTCCACAAGCAGTACTGCATGACGGTCTTCTTTGATCTTGAAAAGGCGTACGATACTGCTTGGCGGTACGGCATCCTCAGCGATTTGAAGTCCTTTGGTATGTCGGGTAACATGGTGAATACGCTTGTTAGTTACCTGTCTGAAAGAACGTTTCGTGTGCGAGTGGGAACTGCACTTTCTAGGGTTCATGTGCAGGAAAACGGTGTACCGCAAGGTGGAGTTTTGAGTTGCACTTTGTTTATTGTGAAAATGAATTCTCTTCGGAAGGCATTGCCACCGTCGATTTCATGTTCAATTTATGTAGACGACGTACAATTATCTTTTAAGTCTTGTAACTTGTCTGTCTGCGAGCGCCAAGTGCAGCTTGGTGTGAACAAGCTAGCCGGCTGGGCAGATAGCAATGGTTTCAAATTTAATCCAGGAAAGTGCGCTTGTGTTCTGTTTTCTAAGAGGCGTGGCACTCGGCCGGATCCAGACATTCGACTCCACGGTGCCTCTATTCCTGTCAAAAAGGAACACAAGTTTTTAGGTATAATCTTTGACGAAAAGCTCACATTCAACCCCCACATAAAACAACTAAAACATAAATGCCTAAAAACAATGAATATCCTGAAGGTTCTGTCGCACATCTCTTTTGGTGCTGACAAACAACTTCTTTTACGTGTTTTTACCAGCTTGATAGGCTCACGACTGGACTATGGTAGCGTTGTTTATGGGTCAGCCACTAAAACATCCCTCAGAATGCTGGACCCTGTGCTTCATCTAGGGCTCCGCTTGTCATGTGGTGCCTTTCGGACTAGTCCAGTCGAAAGTCTGTATGTAGAGGGCAACAAATGGAGCCTAGAACGTCAGCGAACCTACACAGACTTGCTTTATGCTTTTAAAATCTCATCAATGCCTCACCATCCTTTTACATCAGTTTTTTATGACACATCCTTATCTCAACTTCTCACTAATCGTCCATCAGTCTCTGCTCCCTTCGCTTTCAGAGTAAGAGAAGAAGCGTCGCAACTTGATGTCATGTTCTCAGACACCATCAAAACCTCCGCTACTGAACTTCTAGTACCGTGGCAGCTTCGTCCGATATCATGCGATGTATCTTTTATAAGTGTCGAGAAAAACAGAGTGCCTAGAAGCGCGATCGTGCAACATTTCTTGTCCCTGCAGCACAAATATAAGTGTGCTGAATTTTACACGGATGCTTCAAAAACTGCCACAACTGTTTCCTGTGCTGCGCATGGTGGCACCTTTAATGTCTGTAGAACTATGAATAGAAATACAAGTATCTTTACGGCAGAGGCCTATGGCATACTTCTTGTAGTTCAACATATTGTTCTAAGTCGAATTCCGAAATCTGTAATTTATACTGATTCTTTAAGTGTTGTGCGTACATTATCCTCACAGAAGTCTAAAAACCATGTGGTCAATGCCCTCATTAGTACTCTTATGTCTGTGCATGCGTTAAACCTTGAGGTGACCGTGTGCTGGGTGCCAGGGCACTCTGGAATTCCAGGTAATGAGACCGCAGACCGAATGGCGGCCACTGCTGCCCTTACAACTACCGTTGACATAACAACAGTACCCTACACCGACCTCAAAGCACACATCAGACAACACCTTCGCACAACATGGCAAGCACACTGGAATCAACAGACTGACAACAAACTACACATTATAAAGCCACTCTTGGGAGCATACACCACTGATACTCACAACAGACACAACGAAGTTACCCTGGCTCGATTACGGATAGGCCACACGCATGCAACACATTCCCACCTGCTCACGGGATCTCCTAGACCTCTGTGTAGCAGGTGCGGGGAGGGCCTATCCGTAGTCCACATACTAATAACATGCAAGGCACTTCACACAACACGACACAAACACTTCAGAGAACTCTACAGACAACATATCCCACTACATCCATCGCTGTTTCTAGGGGACGATGCCAGTGTTTCTATGAAACGTGTTTTTGATTATTTGTCAGATGTTAAGTTTTTAAACCTTATCTCATATCACGCATAATCAAATCTGGCCCTATACACCAGCCATCACCATTACTTTTAATTGATTTTACTATGTCCGACTTACATGTTTTTATACCTACCTTTTTGTGGTAATCACCTCGCTTCATTATATAACTTCTTTTCTGGCGCTCTTTGCCCTCGTTGGCCTTGCGCCATGAAACACCAACCATCATCATCATACGTATTCAATAATTCGAGTTGTTGATCAATTCTTTCTTGCGCTACAAACACTACCCTCATGGTTAGCTCAGTTTGTAGAGCGACAGCTCCGGTTAAGCGTCGTCGCGGGTTCGAATCCGGGACCAGGACGAATTTTTCTTCAACTGCGAAGCTTCTGAAGAAGCTTTACGGCTTTTCTTTGTAGGCATATGGATGCATTTAGGTGGATGTCAAACTTTCCTTCGCATATAACATTCTAAAATCAACGAAGTTCTTTTATGTGAACTCACATGCGAGTTTAGTGATCACAATAGGGCGAATGTAATTAGATGCTTAAAAAACGTTTATCTTCAGCCTTTTGCGAGCGCACAGGAAACCCTAAGCTTTAAAAGAGGTTGTGCGAGGAGTGCGAATGCTAAAAATCTGAGCTGCATTACAAATCTGCTCTTTCATCTATTACAAGCGAAGTAATTTATTCATTAATTGTTTGGTTCCACGCGCCGACGCTTCAGAGACGATGAGGGGCGCCGTAAGAAAGGGCTCCGGATTAGCTTTGACCACTTAAAGACGTTCATATGCGCGAAATCTCGAACAAATCGGCGTTTTTTTTTTGCTTTCGCAGCCGCGGCTGGAAATCTAGCCGTCTTCCTTGTGTCGGCAGGACAACCCCTCAGCCACTGAGCCACCGCGACCGGTACTACTACGGGAGAACTAACAAAGGGGGTGGTGGCAGCGTGCGAACCTAGAGAGAGAAGAGGTCAAGATTGGGAGAATACGGCCGTCTCTCGTCGCCATTTGCCGCAGAAAACGTACGTTTGCCATGCCAAGAATGATTCGCCTCACCTTTGGCAGGATCAGATGTCCTTGGAGATAGTTATTGAGGCATCGCCATCATCGTAAGCACGGTATTCATACAGTTATATATAATTTTTTTGCGTAGCATCGCTCTGAAATAAACACTTCCGCATGAAAACGAACATAAAGTCGCACATGTTGCAAACAAAGTAAGCTACTGGTTTCCTTTTTTTCATATATGTTGGTACCTTTCCGAGCCAAGTTTGGAGGTGTACGCAAATCAAGCGCACGTCAACTGTACTTCATCAGGTTAACCTGCCTCTGACCTTTCGTATTATCTAAATCTGCAATCTCTGCTACTTAGTACGAAACTTTAAACCGGCATTTATTTGTAACAATACACGGAGCTGAAAAAGAAAGGAAAAGGCAAATACAGTAGGGGCCGACGTGTGTTATTACTAGTGTATAATGACCACACTTGCGCACACAGAGATGTGCTAAAAACAACAGCATGACCAGCATAATTTATATTCTGGCATTTCGAAGTTCCTCGGACTGTACAAGTAACAACAGCTTATGTACTGAACGAGGCCCTAAACACGCTTACAAACATTTGAAAAAAAATATGCATTAAGGTGCGAATAAATTCATAGAGAAAATGAAAATGGCCCACACGAATGAGGAACTAATCTGAATAGCATGCAGTTCCTGATAACATCGGTTTATGGATGGCTTTTAAAGGTGTGAGTGCAAATTCTGTAGTGCTTTCTTCTACCTTCTTTATTATTATGCTGACTTCTACAAGATGCACGTTCGGCATTGGTGTGGTCTGGGCAAGCTTCGGGAATTCTTGCCCTTCTATTGCAATTGATAGAAACCCTTTATATAACACGTCATAGATATAGCACTGCAACTGTGGAATGAAAAGTGTCCCTAAAATATTTTGGAGCAACTCTACACTCCTTTAGTGATACCCGCCTCTAATATTAGTTGACGTCTTTGTACAAATAATCAATTGTACAAATAAACGAACAATAAAGATATTTGGCGGTGTGCTTCCCTTTGGGAAAGTGTAACGATGTAGTATGTGGAACTAAAGGTGGTAGGCGATACGCCTTGTTTTGCGTCAGTCTAACAACGGCCATAAAAGGACCAAGAAATGGTTAAGAGCTTTGGCAATAGTTTAGTGCAATTGACCTAAAACAGCTCTATAACTAAAACAGCTCTACAGTGGACTATAACCATGCACTCACCTCATGTCCACTTATCGAAATACATGTACTACTGTCCTGAATATCTGTTCTCATTGAGCTCTGAATGAGGTCGCAAATTCAGCGACGATTGCATTCGCACTTGGCTCCCAGCCGAAACGCTATATTTTTATATCGGTGGATATATCGTTTCCTAATATTGTCACGAAGCCAAGGACGACGAGTTGTCTTGAAGGAGAAACAAGTTTATTGGAGCGAACTTGTGCTCCCCTAACAACTCAAAAGAGTACAGAGGCGGCGAAGCAGTGTTCAACAAAGTGACTAGCACAGGCGAGTGTCGTCGAATGAATGCCGCGGCGTCTGCTCTGCAGGCTTTTATCTTTCGGCGCAAGTGTTTCTGGAAACGTCGATTCACATCCAGAACATTGTAGATCACAGAAGATCATTCTGGGCTAGTGACGTTAGGGCGAAACAGTCTGCTTATCTGAATGTGATAGCCCGTGTGGCATAAAAGTAAAGAATATAAGACGCGCTTCGTTTGGAACGCAGATAACACAGCCGGGTGTGGCCCGGCAGTAAAAACAAACCATAAATAAACAAACCCATACATTATTCATGGCATTACCCCCCTCTAAGAGTGCATCGACCTGATGGTAAAATAAAACACACTCCGAACAAACAACAAAAAGAGGTCCTTCATCTTGCACAGTAAGGTTTCAAGCGCACTACGTGGGCAACTTCGGGCCTCGTGCATCGTCGTGATGTTCCGGAATCACCATCGGGGATCACCTCGTTGGTTAGTTGGCCGACAGGTCGTAGAATCTGGTAGGGTCGGAAACATCGTCGCAGAAACTTCTCACTTAGTCCGCGTCGATGGATGGGAGTCCAAACTCACACACGATCCCTAGGGTGGTACTCGGCGTCTCGGCTTCGGACGTTGTACCGCCCGGCATCCACCAGCTGCTGGTCCGTTGTACGAACTCGAGCCAGCTGGCGGGCCTCTTCCGGATGCTGAAGGTATCCTTGGACGTCGGCGTTGATGTCGTCGTCTTCTACGTGCGAAAGCATGGCGTCATGCATCGTAGTCGGCCGTCTTCCGTAGACAAGCTCGAACGGCGTTATCTGCGTACTTTCCTGGATAGCCCTGTTGTACGCAAAGGTGACGTACGGTAGCACTACGTCCCAAGTCTTATGTTCAACGTCGGCGTACATTGACAGCATATCCGCGATTGCCTTGTTCAGGCGTTCCGTTAGTCCGTTCGTTTGGGGGTGGTACGCAGTCGTTCTTCGGTGATCCGTGTTGCTGTAGCGTAATATCCCTTGCATCAGCTCCGCAGTAAAGGCCGTTCCGCGGTCCGTGATTAGGACTTCCGGGGCTCCATGTCGCAGCACAACTTGGCTTATGAAGAACTTTGCGACTTCTTGTGCAGTCCCCCTCGGAAGTGGGGTGGTCTCTGCGTAGCGCGTCATGTTGTCTGTCGGTACAACAATCCACTTGTTCTCGGGTGGGGATGTAGGGAACGGGCCCAGAAGGCCCATTTTAATTTGTTGGAAGGGCCTAGATGGGACGCCGATTGGTTGCAGAAGTCCGGCGGGTCTCGTCGGTGGCGTTTTTTGTCGCTTGCAGTCACGGCAGCTCAGGACGTAGTGGGTGACGTCGGATGCAAGGCGCAGCCAGTAGTACTTCGCCTTGATTTTCCCAATTGTGCGAGCTGTGCCGAGATGTTCGGAAGACGGGTCGTCGTGGCACGCTTCCAAAATTTCGTCACGAAGATCTGCCGGGATCACAAGAACATAATTTGCTCTCGTTCCGGGGCATAAATTCTTCTTCAAGAGGGCGGAGGTTTTCAGGCTGAATGCAGGTAAGGTGTGTTTGAAGGCCCTGGGCACGGCGACGTTGCATCCTTGGAGGTAGTCGATCATGACGCGTAGATCGTGGTCGGCACGCTGCTGTGCGGCCAGGTCGCTCTCAGTCACCACTCCGAAGAACGCACTGTCTTCATCGGAGTCTTGTGGTGGTGGGTCGACGGGGGCACGGGACAGGCAGTCGGCGTCGGAGTGTTTCCTCCCAGATTTATAGACTACTGTAACGTCGAATTCTTGGAGGCGCAAGCTCCACCTACCAAGACGGCCAGGGGGTCCTTCAAATTGGCCATCCAACACAGCGCATGGTGATCTGTCACAACCTGGAATGGTCTTCTATACACGTAAGGGCGAAATTTTGAAATGGCTCATATAATCGCGAGGCATTCTTTCTCAGATGCTGATTAGTTTCTTTCTTCCTTGGCAGACCACGGCTGGCATAGGCAATTACTTTCTCGCACCCGCTATGCTTTTGTACGACGGCGGCACCCAAGCTTATATCACTGGCGTCCGTGTGCATTTCCGTTTCCGCATTTTTGTCGAAATGTGCGAGCACAGGCGGGCTTCGTAGGCATTGTTGCAGCTCGCAGAACGCTGTTTCTTGGGCATTTTCACATTTGAAAGGGGTGGTATCTTTCATCAAGCGGATGAGTGGCTCAGCAATGCGGGCGAAGTTTGCCACGACGCGCCGGTAGTACGCGCATAGTCCGAGAAATCTGCGACAGCCCTTCTTATCTTTCGGTTTTGGGAAGTTTGCGATGGCGGAAGTTTTCGCCGGATCAGGCCGTACTCCCGCGGCGTTGACGACATGGCCCAGAAACTTGAGTTCCTCATACGCGAAGCGGCACTTTTCAGGCTTCAGCGTTAGCTCCGACGTACGGATGGCCTCGAGTGCAGACTGCAACCTTGCAAGGTGTTCGTCGAAAGTCCGGGAGAATACAACATCGTCGAGGTATACGAGGCAGGTGGGCCACTTCAGGCCAGCTATCACAGTGTCCATGACTCGTTGAAACGTTGCTGACGCCGTGCACAACCCGAACGGCATCACGTTGAACTCGTATAGGCCGTCATGGGTTATAAATGCAGTCTTCTCTCGGTCCCTCTCGTCCACTTGAATTTGCCAGTAGCCGGTCTTCAGATTCATCGATGAGAAGTACGTCGCGTGGCAGGGGTGGTCGAGGGCGTCGTCGATTCGCGGGAGGGGGTACACGTCCTTTTTGATTTTGTTTAGTCACCGGTAGTCAACTCAAAACCTTAATGTGCGTCTTTTTTCTTCACGAGTACGACCGGAGCAGCCCAGGGGCTCTTCGACGGCTGTATAATGTCGTCGCTGAGCCTGTCGTCGACTTCAGTTCGGATGGCTTCCCACTCGTGTGAAGAGACGCCGTATGTGACTGTCGGGTAGGTCGGGCTCCATCTTCGGTTATTATTCGGTGCTTCGCCAGAGGTGTCGGACGTAGTTTTGAGTTCGATGAAAAACACTCTTTGTAGCGATGCAGCAAAATCTAATATTTCTTCCGTTCTCTTTGCGGTAACGCTGGATTCATGTCTGACAGATTCGGAAGCTTGAAGGTCTTTTCGGGTGCGTGTGAAAGTCGGCAACCGCGATCACTTAACTGGCTTCTTGCATTTCTTCGAGGTACGGAATTGCAGCGCCCCTGTTTAAATCCTCTTATTCCTCGCTGACATTCGTGACAAAAACTTGGGATTGGCTTTGCGTAAAGCGCGCAATGCATCTTGCAACGGAGACACCGTGGTCGAGGAGCAACCTTTGGTCACTCTCCACGATAGCGTCGACGCCAGGAACAGCGTCTTCACAGTAGACGGTGATCAGCAAGCTTGCGCGGGGTGGCAGTGTGACATGATCTTTGGCGATCCTTAAAGCAGCACGGTGTTCGGGGTTCGGTTCTATCATCATGGAGTGATCGGAGAAAAAAGTTATGGACTTGGTCTGTAGATCAATTATTGCACCACTGTCCGTCAAAAAGTCCATTGCAAGAATTACGTCGCGGGAGCAGTTATCAAAATGACGAAGGTCGCAGGGTACGTTGTGCCGTCTATGGTGACGCGCTATGTGCACGTTCCACCTGGCACCAGGAGGTGGCGTACTGCTGTGCGAATGTGCGGACCGTCCCATCTGGTCATAACTTTCTTCAGCTTAGACGCAAAAGGTCCGCTCATGACCGAGTAGTCGGCGCCCGTGTCTATGAGGGCGACTACTTCAAAGCCATCGATGGAAAGCTGAACGTCGGACACTGCATTCGTCGAGTTCCGGGTGCGTCGTGGCGTCGTATTTCAGGTTCTGCGTGCAGACGGTCGGGCACTGTGCGTCGTGGTCTTCGTTGTATTGTCATCGGCAGGTTCGGTCATGTCGGGTAGACGTCGCGCCGTTTTGTTGTCGTCGTGGTCGGGAGTCACGTCAGGGTTAGATTGGGTAGTCGGGGTCGGGGCATGTCTTGAATCATTGTCTTAAGCGAGTCGCTGCGTCGTAGGAGGGTCTTCATTTTTCCGCCGTTGTGCAACTTTACCTCCCGAAGTTGCTGCTTTTAGTTTCCCCCGCGTGTTCTGGGGGACCTTCCACGTGAGAAGTCAGCAATGCTGCTCCGGTTCGGTGACTGATACGGGTAGAACGACGGTAGAAGCGGGCTGGTCATCGGTTGGTGTTGGAGAGGTATTCTTCGATCTCAGCAGGGCGCTGGCAGTATCGGGGGTGTGGGGCGTCGATGGAGAACCCTCGCAAACCGAGCCTCTTGTAGGGACAGTGACGGTAAATGTGGTCGGCCTCTCCGCAGTGGTAGCACAGCAGGCGATTATCAGGCGTTCGCCACACGTCGGTCTTCCTTGGCGTCCGGTATAGGTCTACATGGCGTCGGGCGGGCGGCATTGGACGGCGATATGGCTCGGCCACTTGACGACGGGTTGCAGCAGGGCGGTGTTGACGAGGAACTTTTGAGAAGGTCATCACTTGGGGCTGACGGGGAGCTTCTGAAGGCTAGAAGTCCCCAGCGCCTGTTGAACCTCTTCTCGGGTGACGTCAGTCAGGGAAGCTACTTGAGGTTGCGGCGTCGTTGTAAAAAGTTTCTGAAGCTCCTCCTTGACCACTGCTCGGATGGTCTGGCGCAATGTATCGGAGCTTACAGTTGCGGCACTGATGGTTTCCGAGAACAGTGCATTGATAGGGCGGTCGTACTGCCTCGTTCGATTTTCTAGCGTCTTCTCCATCACGGCTGCCTCAGACGCGAATTCCGCCACTGTCTTCGGAGAGTTACGGACTAGACAAGCAAAAAGCTCTTGCTTCACTCCTCGCATTAGAAACCTGAGATTCTTTTCTTCGGTCATTTCAGGGTCGGCACGGCGAAAAAATCGCTTCATCTCCTCAATGAATATCACGCCCCTTCGTTGGGGTGCTGCGTTCGAGTTTCAAGCAAAAGCGCAGCTCGCTCTTTTCTCACCGCGGTAGTGAAGGTCTTAAGGAACTCCCTTTTAAATTGAGTCCAGTCGGCCAAAGAGCTCTCATAGTTCTCGAACTAAGTTCGAGCAGCATCTTCTAAGTAAAAGAAGACATGCCGGAAAGTTTCGTCGTCGTCCCACCTTTTGAAGATGCGGAAGCGCTCCAGCTTTTCCAACCATTCTTAGGGGTCTTCAGCGGGGCTCCCGGAACGATGGCGGTTCTCGGAGCTGCTGCAGGATGATTGGCGACGTTGTTTCTTGCACCATGGTGTTGGTTGCAGCGTTCCTTCTCTTGGGCCCTTCTGGCAGAAGACCGAACTCGGGTGGCAATCCTTGCAGTAGGCGGCTTTCTCTGGTTGGACTGGCTTGGCAGCTTCCAGATGTCGTAGAGAGCATAAAGGCTTTGTACCCAGCACCTCCACCAGATGTCACGAAGCCAAGGACGACGCAGTTGTCTTGAAGGAGAAACAAGTTTATTGGAGTGAACTTGTGCTCCCCTAAAGGAAGCAGCGGTCAACAAAGTGACTAGAAGAGGCGAGTGTCGTCGAATGAATGCCGTGGCGTCTGCTCTGCAGGCTTTTATCTTTCGGCACAAGTGCTTCTGGAAACGTCGATTCACATCCAGAACATTGTAGATGACAGAAGATTATTCTGGGCTAGTGACGTTAGGGCGAAATAGTCTGCTTATCTGAATGTGATAGCCCGTGCGACATAAAAGTAAAGAATGTAAGACGGGCTTCGTTTGGAACCCAGATAACACAGCCGGGCGTGGCCCGGCAGTGAAAAGAAACAATAAATAAACAAACCCATACATGTTTCGCGGCAATAGGACTATACCCGTATCTGTTATCTACAAACCCCTCACCATCATTATATAAATAAATTCATGTCTTTTCCTTGCCTTTATGTTATCTTGCCCTCCATTGTTGTACAAATTCAGCCTGGTTCCACTGAACCCTAATGAGCAGTAAGTGAACCGTCGAGTTTACATAAAAGGACGGAACAATTGAAACATAAAACAGAAGACAAATTCAGATTCCTCCTCGCCTAATACAACTGTTATACCTGTACAAGAACTGCCATTTGGCACAATTCAAACTTGAAGATGCGCTTCCGGTGGAGGGGTATTGTGCACAACATATCAGGAGTAGCAACAATGCGCCTCCACTTTACCGATTCCCACAGGCGACGAAAATAAGTGCATTTATTGGGTGGTTTTATATTTTCTATGGTAACCAACTGAATCAAGTTCCTCGGCGGTGTCCGTGTATAGCGAGACTGCAAAGTCCAGCACGTTTGATACAGCGCCATCCTCATTGCATCGGCGGACTGGGGAACTGTGCGGAGATACCGTCGGGAAAAAGCATGGTTCTCCACTCATTTGCCATTCCAACTTCGCACATGCACAATTCTAGAGCATGCGACGTGACAAGAGAGACAATCATCCAAGAATTCAGAATTCCTTGTGATAGGAGCGGCGATGGCAATGCCTTTTCAGCTTGATCGAAAAATACAATTGGCGTCGTTGGAACTGAATATGCTGAACAGTTCCAACGACGCCACACTTTCTGGTTGCCTCGAGAGGCCACAGCTACTGCCGCACGTATGCCATTTTCAGTACTGCGGACGTCTTTTTGTCCTTGACTACCTGTCCTTTTAAAGGGACTTTAAATTCAAAATGAAATTTTAATAAACTTAAGGATCATGCGATTTGTAGTTCTCTGGGCAATTGTTCGACGAGAAACGATGCGCTATTTGCTGAGAAAAAATAAGTAAAAAAGTCTGGCGCTTCTTACCCCCGTTTCCCATTCACTTTTTTCTTCTATAGCCTTCGTCTCACAAAACAGGAGCGAAGGCCCGTTGCGGCCTATGGCTTAAATGCTGGAGTTGGTATCTTTTCGTCCCCAAGCCATGGCCGACTACGGAAACGTTTCTCTGGCGAAGGAGGCTGGCCTTGACTTTATGATTCTTGATCGACCGAATGGGAAACAGATTTAGATGTTTGAGCGCCCGTGTGCATACCGATTCCAGAATCCTAAAACCAGTCAAGCCGGCGGCGAGCATTGAGGGCTGCGGATAAGCCGCCTTTCATGCAACAAGCGCGTTCAAGGTGGCGTCCGCTGTTCTCACATTTCTGGCTTTTTCTGCGGTATTTAATAACTGCTGGAAGCGAAAAATTTATACTCAGATTCTTGGCAGAGGAATCCATCGATATTGGCCAACTTTTTTCTCCCCTTTGTTACGCCCATTTTTGGAGCCCCCAATACATTCTCCTTTCGGCGCCCACCTACGATGATACCCAACAATTTTCAGTGCTCTAATTTATTGCACGAGCGCACCCTTCATTCGCGTAAAAATAAAATTCACCGTTTCTACAAAAGTGTGCAAATTAACTGAAGATAGGCAGCGCTCATCCATAATAAACAATAGTACGAGTAACCATGCGTTCAATAGCAGGTGCGTTCAAGAAAACAGTTTTACCCATTGTTTCCGACATTCGGACTAGTGCTGAGGATATGCATAATTAAAAAATGAGTCTTTTGTTACGTATTTTCGTGAGATCCGCACCGCAAGTATGCTGTGCGGTTTGATTTCAACTTACTAGGTAGTCGAGAATTTCGGCGCAGTCTTTTTGAACGATTGTGGTCCATGCCTGACACCCTATCGCAAAGCAGAACTGGAATGCCTAAGGCTTTATATGATGACCATTGCTCACTAAAAACTACCCTGTTACGTCTACAGCGCCGAAACGTTTGTGACTGTATGATCTTGCTGTTCTTTAAGAGGGTTTAGTAGTGGATACCCTTAGCTGTGTATCCGGACGATGACCTATCACGTGGCATTGCCTAGAAATGTGCAATGATCTTAATATTGATAAAGTGCATAAGTACCTATATTTCGTGCTCTCAGTTGCACCTGTTACCATGTAAGCGTGCAATTGCCTTGAACGGACTTAATTCATTGCGTTTCTGAAATACTAAATACACAAGCGGGTTATTGGGCGCATGCTCCTAAGCGGGAACACAAAGAATGGGCGGTATTTCAGTCTGGTCTCTCTCCTCTGTGTTATCGCTGAACCGGCTCAGTTGACGGAGCGCCCGAAACTTGTCACCATTCCCTATCTATTCCTTAAACAGTAAAAGAGAGCATTCCAAATATCTATTAGGTGACCTTGGTTTTGTATCTAACGGTGACATTTTCCTCAATAGAAAAGCGAAGCGCTCCTGTGTCCTAACCAACGCGAGTGCAACAAAGTCATATATACGTATAGCCTGAAAACTCCCTAAGAACGCTTATTTTTTTCGAGGGCCATAATTAGAATAATTGCAGCGCATGTAAAAGCACACATTCAATGTAACGTGCTTATTGACATACGGGATCGCAAAAGCGACCAGCTTACGAAGGTTTTGGCACATAAGAGCTGCTCCCGATGAGCGGCTGCCGTTTGGCATGGAAGAAAACTTTCTCTTATAGTGAACGACGGGGAAAGTTTTTGACCTCTTCCAGTGGAGTAAGACATTTTTCCTTAGAATATATTCCCACTGTAGACGAGTAAAAGTGATACATTCATCTTTTTGCTAAAAGTAAACAATACTCCTGTTTCATCAACAAAACAAATGCCGAAAGAGAATTTCTTTTTCCGATATAGACCTAAAAATCACTTCATTCGAAGCGGCACAATAAAATAGTTACTTCTAGCACAAATGTATTTACAAAGCCTTGCCACCACTGCAAATTTAGGTAAGAACATTTTTATATAATGGGCAAGCACTGGCTTAGATGTTTGAGGTACAGATCTCGTCAGCTTCCACCCTCTTTCCAATATCACACGCTTGTTTTCTGATGGTTTGTGGCTGGCGGTAGCATAATCTTCCAGGTGTGGTACCGACCCTGCGCAAAGCTTGGGTCGCGGTTGTCACTTTGTCTGGATGACAAGAAATATTGCCAATTATGTCGCCATTTACATTGCTAATCGCATATGCTGAGAACACCTCCGTGAAGCAAGGTAATAAAGCCAAACAGTCTTCGTCCTCTGGAGAAAGTTTGCGGTGATGCTGGAATCGGCGACGGCAGCTCCGCTGAGCTTTAGCTTACACCAGACAAGGGAGACGATGCCAATTGCCAAGAGGATTTCTGGAAAGCCACTGGTGTTGGGGCAAATAAGGAAGTTAAGCCCCATAATATTGCCTTTCCCTACCTTGCCCGAAAGAGCCCACCAGGACAGCGACTGGAAGCGCAGCGCCCAGACAATCCCAAAATCCGGGTTGCCGTGTGGTTTAGGCTCTGTAGCTCGTAGCGAATTCTTTCAGGGGAAATAAAAATTTTAGGCTTTAATTGCTACGTATCATACTTCTCGATGCACTCATCAGTGTGTATCCTTTAAAAAAAAATTCTAAATATGCCAAACCTATTAACCCAGAAAAATGACGCAATGAGGCCTACATCAAACCAGGTATGCCATGTTGACAGCTTTCGTGAGTTCGATTTCCACGTATGCGTGACCTCCGACAATTTTTTCGCATTTGTGTACTCAATTGCACTATTTTTTCCTTTAGGTAAAAGAATAACCCTTTTGGGTTAGGTTGCATTTGCATAAAAAATAGGGCTCTTTAATCCTCCGAGTGTTTTAGAAATTGTGAAGCTATTTATGGAACGTCAATACAAGCAACTTTTCCTCGTATAAGGCGCTAGACATTTTTCCTAATCATTTGGACCGGTTGAGCAAGATTGTACTATAAGATTACGAGTGGACCGAGGGACGTCTCTCCTGTTGTTCGAACGGGTCGACTTTCACGCAGAAAGATAAGCCCGTGTAGTGGTGGTGCTGCCGTCTTCGACCACTCAACCGCGCCGCACCCCGGAACTAGCTCCCATCCTGCGCGCCGCAAGATTACCGCTGTTTGCTGTGGTCTTTGGAGCATAGGCACCGGATTAAGTAATTGATTATGAGTTAACACGCCAACGCTACATTGGTGATGAGGCCCACGGTTGTGGAGAGCTGAGGATCAATTTCGACCGCCTGGGGATCTCTAACCTGAGCCGAAATCTCGAACACAGGGCACTTTTCGCCTTTCTCCTACATCAAAAATACGCCATAGCAGGAAATCAAACCCGCACCTTTGGGAAGCTGATTTAGAAAGTAGACGCCGAACTTTTTAACTCTGCTTAGGAAAATATATACTAGCACGTCCCAACATAAAAGTATCGACGCTTTGCCCCAACGATACATTCGCATTTCCTGATGTGTGTTTGCAAACCGCTCTTAATATACAGCAATCGCTATTTAACTCAAAGTTGTACAATTCTCTGAGACTTTTGAAATAAGCTGAGTTTCTAGATAAGTGAAATGCCAAAAATTTGTTGCCGTGTACCGGAAGTAAAGGTTTGTGCTGCTAACAAAAGCTCCACTGCCAATTGGTTTAGTAATGGCAGAAAAAAATTTCGGAAGAAAGAAAAAAATTTATATATGCAGAAGAAAGAACTGTGCGATGTCCGCATTTTGTGCATTCGCACCCGCGCACCAAAAAGCGTCTTCAACCTACTCAATGCATCATATCTATTGTTGGTCACCCCCGCTACTTTCTTTCTTGTTGTAAAGCAGGCTCTGCATGCTTGTTGTTTATGACCTTGTACAAACTTCTGGAGGCTTCTGGTCCTCCGCATGATCAGCTGCGTCATCAACAGCTATCTCAACGATGTACCGAAGAGCAGCACTCCGGCAACAGGAACATCTGCTATGTAATGAGCATACTCAGCGTAGATTAGCCGCTCATGACTGCGTTGGGCGAGTAGTTCGACCTAAGCGTTCGAACAGGGACATCATCAGCTGCGTGTAGCGAACCTTGCCTTGTGGCTCCTCAAGATTTAGAGATATCCGTGTTCTGATAAAAAAATGTTTCGAGAAAAAGGGCGGAAATGCGAAACGCCTATGGAGCTGTACGCACGGCGAGAAGACGTTTCGACTCAACAGATATTTCGAAAACCCAAAATCGAGTTAAACTATAACCACATGATGCGTAGCTTGTTCTGGGGCTCTTAGCTAAGCTATGACGGACCGGTACCGGAAAAGTTTACCCCTTGCCCCGCTTGAGTCTGAGAAAGAAACAAAAGCGGTGGGTTTGGGGGAGGGGGGTGCATTCTATAGGTGGTAGAGAGTTTACTGTATTTTTGCGTACTTGCTTTGAAGGAAAATATCAAAAGCCTTTTTCAAGATTATCCATTCCGGTGACGCTTGTACTGTGGGCTTTTTTTCGTTTTCTTCAATAATAAATTAAGGAACAGCTCTCATGACCTACGCATAGCGTTGCTTCCTGGACGCTGCGTTTGCCGCGTGAGAGGAATTGCAATGAGAAAATATAGGGTGGTTTTCTCGGGTACCCTTTTTATACCTGCACTTAGTAAAATCGCAGATATATTTATAATTAGGGAGAACTTTTCGGTGTACGCACGCTGGATTTAACCATGATATTACCCAAGGGAAAAAGTATGCAAACTTCGAATTTCGCGTTTATTTATTTTATTTTATCCGTGCGAGGCGTTGTTACACGTCTGGAATTCAGAAAGGGTAAATGCTTTCCGATTAGGTGAAACTAGTCACAATGCCTTCATAAAAGGCAAATAATTCGCCAAGCTAATTATTTAAACTTAGCCTCAAATATATTTGCTCATGTATGTTTTGCTTTGCTTTTATGTGCGTGTAGCTGTTGTTCCGGAATACATTTTAATAAAATATTGGAGTTTACTTGATTCAACTTCTTTCTTGACTGAACCAAATAAAGATGCCACGAAAAATAGAATGTTGGGGAATAGCTACGATGAAACAAGATCTGGGAGATAATTGGGTTAACCGCCGGGCTAGCCGTTTTATGATGAAAGAAATTTCGCTCTTGCGTGTGTCATTTTCTGTTCGGCCTAGCGACGGCATTAACACCACGCTGATCCTTAATTATCAAAACGGGGGCCACTGGTCACAGCGGTAATACCAACTCCCGCAATAAAAAAAACCATGGTATTAAGGCACATAACTGCCGCCCGAGTGTATATTGCACCACAATAAAAAGTTCTTCTGAAGAGTCATTAGTCCAGGCGCTATATTTCTTTATGTCATTTGTGTCAACGAATTATGTCTATCTAGCAACACAATAAGGACCAGATCATAGAGCAGTCATGAACTCCGTTATATTACGCAATTTTAGGAAAAAATACTCTTTTTTGGAAAATTGGACTACCGTATATGCCGCTGCAGCTACTTTATTTACAATCCGCTACAAATACCCCACCAAAAAATTAATTTTTTTTTTGTGTTTGTTAAGCGAAAAGGGCAAAATTAACGCTAACAGCGTCGCGGCATTTATTTTCATTTTGCTATCCGCAGTCCACTGTACCTACACTATAGTTAAGCAGTTCGCGCAACCTTAGAATGACATTCAAGGGTTCCGCGAGTCCAGCAGCAGCGTTTTGTGGCCGCCAATGATACGGCTGGGCGGACGGCCATGCGCGCGGCCAACCGCCGCTTTCAGTGGTCGTTAAGTACAGCGCCGCTGCTATTTTCTGCGCAAAAGGAGCACCTCTTCGGGCCACCAGTCAGGTCACTCTAGAACTTCTAGTACACTGTAGTTGAGCGTTACGGTAAACGTCTTGCAAAGAATGCCTTAGAAGAATTCTCCAGTGCGCTAACGTGGTTCTGGACGCAGCCATACAGTGGCAAGTGTTACACTTTGTACAATTTAAGAGCCGTCCCATATTTTATTACGCATAATAGTCATAAAGAAATCACTTGGTTGCTGAGATGACCAACGGGCAGGGTGTTTAAGGCACGAAGAAGTGTATGGAGCCATCTTTTTCGTCACCAATGTCATTTGATCCGTGTATGCGGGCGACGGCCCACTTCCACTAAGGCTATCATAACCGTCTTTCCTGTGATTCTCCTAGACATCCCCACGAGTTGAACTCTTCGCGTGAACAGGAAACACGGCAAAAAAGGGAAAAGGGTTCGCCCAAATAGTGCAGTGTAAGGGGCGCACCCTACGTCGTAGTAAAAATTGCACATTCAATACATGTAGCATTGAAATGAACAGAATTCTGTACAAGCTTAGTAGTCGTAACGTGAGTTTTAAACGCGTGAAACAAAAACGAAAAAAATCTTTTCTTAACAAAGGAAGCTGAGTTGTAGTAAAATAAATTATCTTTCTGAACTACCTTTTGCAAATTTTGCAAGTTTTTGGTATAAAGCAATAACCCTGACTCGCAAAGCCATAGCATCCTTTAAATAAAACTTCAGATATTCGAACAACTATACTACTACTTGTGTTACTTTTTTTTGCCTTTTAATTTTAATGTGATAAATTATTTTTCGTATACTATTTATGCTCTTATCGCAACCATACCTTTTCGTATCCTACAGATAGTGTCCCAACAATTGATAAGGTCTACTGAGCGGTTTGTGGATATGGGTGGTCGTGTCTGCCCTCAAACTCTGATTGTGGAGGGTGACTCTGGCCTGAATGAACATGGTTCCCTACTGATATCATATACAGACAAACACCGCCGGCTCCCGTACTCGGTACCTCACGAAATATAACGTGAAGGTGTCGAGACATATTCTTTTCCCAGTATTGTCGCACAGAACTTGAAACAGAAAACGTAGATTGAGTTTTTTCGAAGAACGTTTCCTGCCAAACAGTTCACCTTTTTATGCTATCTTACGAAAGTAGTGCAGCGTAATTTTTAATATCAGCGACGCTACTCTTGCTTGTGTACGGATATCTTGTCTCAAACATGTTGCGCCTAGGCGTTGCTCTGCTGAGCTCAAGGCGGGGGATCGATTTCCGTACGCGGCGGCCGCTTTTCTGCTGGTTGGGAAAAGCAAACACGACCGTGTTGACGAGATTTTGGCACGCGTTAAAGATCCCCAGGTGTACGAAATTAACCCGGAGCCTTCCACCAAGGCGCGCCTCATCGCCGGCGTTCAGTCGGCGCAATAAACCCTAAAATCAAACAATCAAACGAACATGTCTGACCTTGTTTAATTCACGGCTAGTATGAATTTGTGTAGGCCTTGCTAGGCCTCCTAAAAAAGATAACAAAGGACTTCCCTACACATCGTTATTACAGCATTGCGGTTAGGCGCTTTATGGAGAGGGTGAGCACCCCATTGGGAAAAAAACTTCGTTGTTGACAACTGACAAAAATCGCAGGTGCTTTAAGGGAAAATAAAAACCAGAGTTCGCATTCGGTTTCAACCTGAGTATTGACAGATCCTTTTTATTTTTCTTACATCTCCACTTGTGGACCTATCCAGATGTGCTTTGCTTTGAAGAACTAATGTTCCGACTTCGTTAAAGTTAAATTGGTCAAGTACAATTGTGGAATAGTCAGTGCCACGTGTAGTGAGATTGTGGTGGCACATGAGTTCAACAAATGTACACCAGGAATCTCCAAAATCATTCTATTGAAGCCATGACGTGTGCCAGAGTGTTTTCCTATGTATCCGGTAATAATAGGCCGAAACAGAATAATTAAACAACGCAATCACTGTAAAAAGATGACAATCAGAGCCGATCGGTTCTATGGCAGCATACCAACAGCGCAAACAAACAATTACAAACGAAGCGAAAACGATGAGGGTGGACTAGCAAGTGGCCGTAATTGTAGAGTGTTCAAAATATTTACAGGATTTCTACTATAACTGCTTTTTTTTCCCGCGTAACCTAATGCAATCCGCGAATACAAGTGATCGATTGAATCTACGTGCCCATCTCTTGAATAAAGCCCAAACGATTTCATTTGTCTCTCTTGCAGACAGCCTTTCCGGTGAATGAATGAACGCCGAGCAGGGCTGTAGTGTTGGAGCTGTTTTGCTCTCCGCACAATAGACGCCTTGTAGTATACTCAAGTGTAGAGGCGTGTTGCCTGCAATTGGAGACTGGATAGGCATATGCGACACGCAGAAAATAGTGTTTCTTGCATGATTTGTACAGTCTACCCACTGCCGTGGTCGCGCGGCAACCGTTACGTTGGAAAGACTGGTCGTGACAAAAATACCCGGCTAATGAGCATAGGCGATAACCTAAATCCACTGTAAGTTTCACGTTGCAGGCCGGTGCAACGGCATATAATTTTTTTTTCAGTGTAAAAAACCGCTTTATTTATGAACGAGCGATGCAGAAGTTCCCAAAATGAACGAGCCCGCACATTCGAGGGATTGACGACGCTTCCACTATCAAAAAGAAGACAGCAATCGGAAAGATAAAGTTTGGGCGGTGCTACAGCTCTCGCTGTGCAACAAAGCGCGTGGGTAAAGCGTCGTCTTGACATCCCTCCTCCATATCTGCCAGCGGATGGCCCTGTGTTGAAGCTCTACGGCGCCCAATAGTATGGTGAGGGCTACTTAAAAAGGTTCTTGTCTTGTGTTTATTATACTTTCTTGTATTTCCGGCCGCCATGACATGATTGGGCAACTGAAACATGAAAACACGCGTCAATCAGCGGTCGCCTGTTTTCTTTATCCTACCTCGCGCTTTTTTTGCTATGTTGTCAAGACGCAGACGAAAATAACACATAGCAGTAAAAAGGTCTGCGACAAATATTGTCACACAGTAAAGAACGAAGTGGGTATCTCTCCAAAATGACCATGTTTCGGAGCTCCACCACAATGTGCTCCGCCACACTCTTAACGGACGAGGTTTCAAATAAATGCTCCTCTTGCACTACGAATAAGTCATGGCTGTTTCGCTCCAAAACCATTTCGGGACTTCGAATAGTTGGGCTTGGCCATGTTATGCTATATTTTAGTGTCTTGGCATCAAACCTCCTGAAGCTCTACCTGTCCTTGGAGTGCAGGATGTTCATTACAAACAAGTTAATTCAGCTGCAGCCAAAGAGTAAGAAACAGAAAACATGACTTTGAAAACGTATTTCGGAAGCGCAGAGCGATGCAGTCAATGCAAGCGGAGACGAAACGTTTTTTTTTCAAGAACGTGGTGCAGCTCACAGGTACTCTCGCACTGAAATGTCAATTGATGATTACGAAATCGGATCGAGTCAGGAGCCATTCAGCATTCTCGGACTGTTCTCGTATAGTACATTGTTATGGCGAGAGTACCACGGAGTCGCAGTGGGATTGTTAGTGGAAATCTTCCGTTACGGAGAATGAAGCGCTGTACATGTTGCGTGCTAGACACAATTCCTTGTGATGAAACGTTTTTTTTGGGGGGGGAGGGGGACCATCGCCCATATTGATGTTATCCAAGAATGGGCCGGAAACTGTGCGTATGACGATGAAAATGTACTGCTATCACAATAAAAAACATTGTGACTGCTACTACTCAGTAAAAACTTTTGTACCCCATGCTGGTAGTCCGCATTCCCCGACAAGATTTGCCTAAATGCTTTTGGTTTACTCCAGTGAAGCAAATAACGATGCCTACAGCACTCTTTCAGGCATCCATTACGATTTCTTTGTGATATTGTTTTCAGGCATAAATGACGGCCCAACGTGCTAATGTATTCGTTTTTTTCAGGGAGCATCACGCAGTCTTCAGAACAAGAACCAAGTTTTAGAGATCGACTGATCCAACAGTGAAATAAACCAGAAAAAGTTATGACGCTATGTTGCTTTGTCACAAACTCGAGCGTACGACGTCTAAAAGTACCGTATAAATTTTTCATTTTATTGTACAGTGCCTAATTCTTCTTACACTCGGTTCTATTCGCCCGAGACAAGGCTGGAGGTTTCTCGAACGAAGAGGCGGTAACACGATCTTACGCCGGCTGGCCGGCCAGAAAACAACAAAAATAAAACCTCCGCCGCTCTGGTTTCGTCGAAGCTTCCAGTACTTTCGAGGAAGTGCGCGTGGCCTTGCCAGTGCTAAAGAGCGTCGATCATTCTAGAATGGAGAAGAGGGAAGTTATTTCGCTGACGGCGGCGGGCGCGTTGCGTGTTGTGCTCTCCTTCTCCGCGCCGGCACGGTTATAAAAAGAGAAGCCGCGCCTAAGCAAACCAGCTACGTTTGGACGTCGTGATTGACAACGGCACCTGCCAGTTTGTACATCACACCATCGGCGACCCGCGCCCTGGAGGACTCCAACGTGCTCCCGGGCCTCGAATGACCGTGATCGTCTCGGACGGCCTGGCCTACAGCGAAGCCACGCTTCCCAGGTAGCCGACTCGCCTCCGACAGCGGTGCATCGTCCGGCCCGGTCGGTGAATATGCTGGGACTCTGTCTCTCATATGCATCGAACTGTTCGTTTCTTTTTAGTTAACTGCTCCGATTTGTAATATTCATTTGTTAACGCTCCTGTTTGTATAATTTTGTCTAATTGGACTGTTTCTTGTATTTGAATTCAATCTAAGTTGTCTGTCATTATCGATCCGTTACCTCGTGCTTGTGTTTGTAACTTGCCTGTCTGAATATAAGTCTTTGTGCTGTTTTTTTTGTTCAAGGCTCTTGCTCATTCTTGCCGCTCTGGTCGGCGAAAGCCGCACATCAGACGGCCACCCCCTTTGTCACCTGTGCCCTGTGGATTCGGTGGGGTTTGTTGGCTCTCTGGAGTCGACTCCCCATATCTTCTGACAGTGCACCCTAATTAAAGGAAGCGGGTGACAATTTCTGGCGTCCGCGACAGGACGTCTGATGTGAGCGGTAGGGAAGAGAAAGAGCCTGGAACTTTTTTGGCATAGGTTGCTACTGCCTTTAGAAGCGGTTGCTCTTGTTCACTTTCTCTGTGTAGATATACCTAGCTAAAGGCTAGAGTATTGTGGCTAGATTGCGATACTTTTGCAATCATGGATTTAGAGAAAATCGTAGCGTTGGGCTGTAAGCTGGGCCTCTCAGGGGCCGAACTGCGGAAGTGGGTAGCTCAGAAAGAAAAAGAAGAAAACGAGAAAGTTAAGAGAGCAAGACAGGCAGCACGAACAGAAGCTCAGAGGAAAAGAGAGAAAGAATTTCGGAGACAACTTCAGTTGGAGCGAGAGGAGAAAGCAAGCAAAGAGGAGCTAGAGAGAACAGGAGCACATGAGGATGCTCAACGTTTGAAGCTCGACTGCTCATCAGCAGATCGGAGCATAAGAGGAGAGAATAGGCGCCTGTGTCTCAATACCAACCTTGAAAAGGTTAAGGTAAATTTCGGAAACGCTCTAGCGGACCGAAGTAGGACCAGCCAAAAACCCCCGCTGAAATGTTACTCTTGTAACAAGTTTGGGCACATTGCCAAGGACTGCTGGAGCAACTTTAAGAGAAATAATGTTTCCAGGTGTTTTAAGTGCGGGCGGGCTGGACACAAGGCTGCGACATGCAGGAGCAGCAACGATGAAAGGCGCCAGGATTTGCGCAAATGCGCACCTCTCAGGGCACCCAAGCAATACGATGCTACTGATAGCTCTGAGGAGCGAAAAGGGGGCAAGAAAATTCACATCGTCGGTGCCATTACGGCATTTGGGTCGAAGACAGTGCCGGTGGCTGAGGGAAAATTGTCAGGCAAAATCATTACCGTTTTGCGCTCCACCGGCACCAGCACAGTTATTGTGCGAAAGGAGTTAGTCCGAGAACAGGAGTTCACTGGGGAAACAAACCCAGTGTTCTTTATGGATGGCTCAATGCGAGAGTTGCCGGTAGCTCAGATCGAGGTGGAGACTCCCTACTACACGGGAAGCGTAACCGCCCTTTGCATGGAGAGGTCCATGTATGACCTCATCCTCGGCAACATCGATGGAGTCAGGGATCCCGAAGACCCGATAACTTTACCTGCCCCAGAAGAACCGCCACCCGTGGAGGTGGAAGAGCCACTTATTGAGGAGCCACACCCCGATAAGTCGGCTAGAGAGGCAGCTGCGGCTGCCGTGTCTCAAGAGCGAAATGAGTTCCATCGGAAAGATGAACTCAATGATAAAAATTCGAGAGATGAGAGTAGTGGCCAAAGTACTAACCGTAAGAAGGCAAGAGAATGCCAGGATAGCTCCGGAGGTGAAGAGGCGGAAGTATCCGCAATCAGCAAGGAGGAAACACCTCCAGTATTGTGCGAAAGCGCACCACTTCAGACCTGGAAGGACGATGATCCTACAGGTGATGCGGAGCTTGAGGATGGAGATAACATCCCGGTTGTGGATGCCATCACGACGTCGGGGCCGAACCCTCTAGACGAAGGGGTACCCGATATTGCGGGGAGAGTGCCCGAGGAAACCGTTGTCTTTCCGAAAGACACGGGTAGTTGCACGATCGTTGTGCAGGAAGACCCAGCTCGAGACTGCGAATTTGCTGGGCAGACTAGCGTCGCTTTCGAAACTGACAGCTCGAGGAGCAAAGAGACTGACTCTAAGGTCAAGTTTGAAACCCCCGTGCGAAGCGGAGCCGCACTCCGCGGAGGGAACGCGCCGTACATAAGCGTCGGCGACGATCCTGTGACTTCAGCGGTGGGAGAGAAACCACCCGCTGTTTCGAAAGAAGAACCCCGATTCGACATCTCGGATCGAGGCGAAGCCGTGCCCGTCGCAACTCGAGCACCGGCAAAAGCGAAGCCAGCACGCTTCCGGCTCTCAAAATCTGCGGCCGCTGCGACTGTGCCGCTTAGAAGAGAAAGGAGTGCCGAAGGGCCTGTAAAAAGCAAGTCAATGAAAACCGGCCTCCCAAAATTGTGCAAGCAGCTGAGCTGCCGAAACAAAGAGTGCAGGTTTGGGCGCAGGCTTAGGAGCAAACGTGTGCGCCGGCATTGCAGACAGCGGACAGGTGTAAAGAAGCGCCAAGCCGTCATTAGCCACTCGGTCGTTCACCAGGTGAAGGCCCAGGCAGTGAAACATTTTCGCGAGCCCGGTATCACGGCGGCCACGAAAGAGTTCGTCGCTTCGCGCGACATTTGGAAAGGATCTTCTCCGAAGAGAAGAATTCCGCAGGCGCAGTTGCGCGAGCGCCCGATAGACACGGGATAAACATGAAGAATGCCAATTTAGGTATGCACGTGTGAGTTCAGTGGAATTGTGTAAGACAGAGTTGTATTTTCACATCGAGTACTGTATACTTGAACGTTGTATTCATTGTTTCTCTGTCGTACGGTACGCGAAGGTTGTACTTATTTTGTCACTCTGGCTGTACAGTGTATATTCACGTACAAGTTCCGTTTTGCGTAAATTTTACTTTGACTATTATACAGTACACATGCCGTGTATTGTTGGCGTTACTAGTGGTGACATTCGTGAACTTTGCGGGTGCATGTTATTGTTTGTGAACAACATATTAGTTATGTTTTCTTTTGAGTTTCATTGTACCAGTGCATTGTATTCTATGTACTGACGTTTACTCATTATATTTGAGCCTACGAGACCTTCGCACTGGAGCGCACGATGTATTTTCATGAGTTTCGCACTTGTAATGACTACTGGCCAGACATTTATTATGGGCACTGGCTTAATTCGAATGCTAGAACTTTATTGTTCTCATACTTGTGAGTTGTGCCTAAGATGTCTATTTGTTGAGAAATCTGCGCCAAACCGCTGTTCTGTACGCGAATTCTGTACCTGTCATTATTATTATGAAGAACATTGGGCTGTACTTGATTTTGTGTTAGTAGGCACAGCCTCTTTTGTTCACTAAGTGTGAACGACGCCTACGCACGACTTTGTGAGTTGGGAATATTATTGCATAATATTCTGAAACTGGGGGGCTGTGTCACAAACTCGAGCGTACGACGTCTAAAAGTACCGTATAAATTTTTCATTTTATTGTACAGTGCCTAATTCTTCTTACACTCGGTTCTATTCGCCCGAGACAAGGCTGGAGGTTTCTCGAACGAAGAGGCGGTAACACGATCTTACGCCGGCTGGCCGGCCAGAAAACAACAAAAATAAAACCTCCGCCGCTCTGGTTTCGTCGAAGCTTCCAGTACTTTCGAGGAAGTGCGCGTGGCCTTGCCAGTGCTAAAGAGCGTCGATCATTCTAGAATGGAGAAGAGGGAAGTTATTTCGCTGACGGCGGCGGGCGCGTTGCGTGTTGTGCTCTCCTTCTCCGCGCCGGCACGGTTATAAAAAGAGAAGCCGCGCCTAAGCAAACCAGCTACGTTTGGACGTCGTGATTGACAACGGCACCTGCCAGTTTGTACATCACACCATCGGCGACCCGCGCCCTGGAGGACTCCAACGTGCTCCCGGGCCTCGAATGACCGTGATCGTCTCGGACGGCCTGGCCTACAGCGAAGCCACGCTTCCCAGGTAGCCGACTCGCCTCCGACAGCGGTGCATCGTCCGGCCCGGTCGGTGAATATGCTGGGACTCTGTCTCTCATATGCATCGAACTGTTCGTTTCTTTTTAGTTAACTGCTCCGATTTGTAATATTCATTTGTTAACGCTCCTGTTTGTATAATTTTGTCTAATTGGACTGTTTCTTGTATTTGAATTCAATCTAAGTTGTCTGTCATTATCGATCCGTTACCTCGTGCTTGTGTTTGTAACTTGCCTGTCTGAATATAAGTCTTTGTGCTGTTTTTTTTGTTCAAGGCTCTTGCTCATTCTTGCCGCTCTGGTCGGCGAAAGCCGCACATCAGACGGCCACCCCCTTTGTCACCTGTGCCCTGTGGATTCGGTGGGGTTTGTTGGCTCTCTGGAGTCGACTCCCCATATCTTCTGACAGTGCACCCTAATTAAAGGAAGCGGGTGACATGCTTCCTTAAATGTATATTGTATGCTTCAGAGTGTAAGCCGTTTTAGGCACAGTATTATTATGAGCAATATGAAAGGGAACACAGGAACGCGTAGAAAACACCCTCAGACCCAGATATGAGTGATACGCAGCGGCCACCGCCGGAAACAAAGTGGAAAGGGGGACGCTGTTCTAACAACTGTTCCCATTCCCGCCGTACGTCTTATCGGCTGTCCGACGATACCATATTATCGGTGAAATGACGTATACTGCGGCTTTGTAGAAATGTCAGCGTGGTAGGGGTGCCAACAGTTAGTGGAAGAGCGCCCTCCTTTCCCCCTTGGTTTTTCACAGCGCCGTCCGCGTATCGCTCCGAGTCTGTTTCGAGGCTGTTTGCCACGGGCTCCTGTGTTCCGTTTCATATTGCTCATAATAGTACATTTTGTGAAAAGTACATAGGCCATGCAAAAATGACGTCATTCTGATAACTGCAGAACATTACGGAAAGTGTTTAACTATAGCCACTTTGTGTATATGCATATTGAGTAATTGTTAAAACGATATTTTTGTGCCCTGCCATATTAACTACAAAACTAACCGAGTCTACTCGGTATAGGGGTTTCAAACTTTATTCAACGCAAATTTCCCACAGTTTCTCTAAGGAAGTTCTTAATATGTGAAGGAAATGGATGCCCACAATGTAAACAGTCGTGTCTAAGTGATTGCTTCGTGAAGTTTACATGAAAGTTGGCAACATTGAATGTGTGTAGGATTCCTCAAAATCTCATGAGAAAACCTCGGTCTTGACGTCCGTCCCATGTTAAGGCTACGTACGTTTTACAGCGCCAACAGAGATTCATAGGCTTGCTCTTGTTTACACCACGACGACCCATATAACCAGAGCGTTGCGATGTCTGAGCAACAGCCGCATATATGCTTTTCAAGTTTAGAAACTTATTTCCAGATTTCAACCAGAGGTACCATGCAATATAAAGCGAAACTTCACACCTGTTCTTGAACGTGATATCTTCCCCTGAACGCTTGTACGCTTGACTTAGATTTCTTATTTCTGGAGATCCATTGTAATTGCCATGTTGTTAACCATGTGATCCTCCCCGACTGCAAAGCTAACATTCGCGTATTCAACAGTTAACCTACTCCTGTCGACAAACATTATGTTTTGAAGCGGACTTGTCCAAGCGGAGTGCACGTGATGGGCGAATTTTGCTGAGGCTTACCTCCCCCGTCGCTGTGTTATTAAGCGGTTGTTGTACGCGGTAGCCAGTGCTGTCTCGTGTAAGATACAACGTAGCGGTGTTCCGGCTAGAACCAGCTACTCCTCGCAGCAAAACGGCAATACAACCAAACAAAACTTTGTTTCCAAATTAGAGATGTCTTGTTCCTAAGATGTGGTACAGTTATGATATATAATTACCCAAGAGCAAAACTTTATATCGTAGTATCTAGCCTGTTGAAAGTCAAGTCATTGTTTATGTATAACATAGCTAATATATTGCATTCAAAATAAACAAAAAATGAAGATATCTCGAAATAACGCGTAAGACTTGAAAAATGAAGCCGTATGCAAACCTAACGACCATCACTAACGATTAAGATCACGATTCCAGCCGATTTTTGTCTACGTCACCGCTGCAACGACCCTTACTCCATCATTGTCGCTATAAATGTGAGCTTCAATTTTTTCGAAGTAAAAATCATTGGACATCTCCTTGGAGGGGCATCCGCTATAAGGCGCCGTTCTCGTTCCGAGCAAGTGTTGCAAGATTACGGCGAATGCTGCAGTCTTTCTGGTTACGAGCAAGTGTTGCTACGAATATGGCAAACGCTGCACTGTTTTGGCCAATCTGTCTTAGTGTGTATTGTTGGTTCGACAAACGTGCGCTGGTTGCGCTAGGCGGTCGCCGCCAGGCATGCACGCACGACCTGAGAGAATTTTCTTGGCTATTTTAACTGCCCAGCTGTCGGCGCAGTACTGACCAAATTCCAAAAATCTGCACGCTTGACGTAGCGGACGTTCGCCTGGAGCGCTGGCCGGGGTCGCGGTAAACGCACACAGGAGTGCTAGGCATTTCTTGATTTTGTTAAGTGCCGGGCGATCGCCGCGAGGACCGCGCTCATGTGCCGGGGATGCTCGGCGATTTCTTGGTATTTTTAACTGTGTACACGGAAAATTACGATTTGCTAAGCAGCATCGCTGTTAGAAACGGCATTAAATGTTCACTTCTAAGTCTAAAGCTAGTACTTCCTACTTTTCATGCGCACTAAAAGCAGTAGTAGCGTTTTCATTGTCTGGATTCTCTCGAGTTTGCCATAGGACAATTTTCAAGCTGCTTCTCTTCAACGCAACATAAAACGCAAATTAAGGGGTTAGGTGTGTTTTCTTGCTTTAGTACTTTTGTTTTCTTTCTTATACACTGCTATATTTCCCGCCTGTTCTTTCCTCTCTCCCCTATCTATGCTGAGCGCCGATCATTGTCGAAAGTGCGCCAACATTTAGGCTTCTCTCCTAATAACACCATTGTTCTCTCTCTCTTGTCCCACAGATTTACAAGAAAAACGGCGTTGCCTGGAAAACACTTGTTGCTGGCATTGCAAAAATAGTGTGTGTGTGTTCAGTGAACCATAAACAAGTACCAAACTAGGCGCTATACAATTATGCAAATGGTTTTGAAATTACAATCAAAACGTACAAATTTACAGACACACAAAATCAAAACGGGATACAATAGTGAGCAAATGAGTCAAAAGGCGGTCAGTTGTTTATAACTCTGGTTGATTCCTGCGTTTGACACATTCGCATCGGGGTTCTGTCGTACTTTCCTGATGGTTTATTATTCGTCTTGTTTTATTCGAGGGTAGCTTGGACTAGCCGTGGTGTAATGGGTGCAGCCTCGTCTCTAAGGCAAGCATTTTGGTATTGTTCTACCGCGAAGAAAAATAAAAACACTGAAATATCCGGCCAGTTTTACTCGCCACCACATTTGGAAAATGAAAGGGTCGGAAAAATGCAATTTGTGTTTATAATGAATGAATAAATGAATTTATTGTCAAGAAAAAGGAAAGGAAAGACCACCAGCAGGCATAAATAGCATTTGCTTTATAAAAGTTCTTAGGAAATACTTGGTTATACGAAATTTTTAAATAACGACCTCTTGATATTTTATTTTTTCTTATCACTTTTTTGATTTTCATTTCTTCAAGCATGGGTAACGGAAGACTATAAAGATTACTTGGGAACTAAGCATTACGTTACTACCGGGGTCATGCAATTAATACATTTATAATACTGGAACCGCTGGGTTACACTAGATGTAGAAACGAAAGAAAACAAGGAGAATATAACATTTGCGAAATATTCAGTTTATAGCAGGCCACATGAAGAAAACATCTCGTCAACAAAATGAAACAATACGCGCGTAGAGAGTTCATCAGGTATTGAACACCGGAATTATTAAAAAAAGGTTAGTTGAAAACATGTCATGAAAAATTAATGATATCTTGCGGACACAGCTGATTATAAAGTTTCGGTGTTTAAAGGGGCACTGACACAAAATTTTGAAGGCGAGATAACTTCGGAGATAGATTGGTGGGAACACATATACATCATCTGCAAAATATCAGCGGCGAATACAGCCTAGAACATATTTAAAATCAATTTTAAAGTGTGCGAAACGCAACCGAGCAGCCAGCAGAGGACCACGCGCAATCGACATCCCGAGGAGATTGTGTAAATAAACAACATCTAAACACGTCACGAGTTTGTGTTTGCCGCTTCCGCACTGCCGGCGTTTTGCGCCGGCTCGCCCGGCTCGCCGCTCCAATCGGAGGGCCGGAGGGCGGAGCTTCAGCTCTCGAGAACGAACGACCCGATCGTTGGCGGCGGAGGCGCCGTGATTTCGTCAGCTCATCGGGCAGCTGGCCGCGACCAAAGTTCTACAGCGATTCTAGGCACTCTGTTTCTATTACTGTTTATTACCATTGGATGAGAAAACGCGCCGGAGGCACGAAAAGCCCACTGAGCTAGCCGCACGGTCGCTGTGCAGGCGGCGGCCACGGCCGCGAAGTGGCCCAGGCCGGCGCAGGTAGCTCGAGTGATAGCTTGTTACCGCTGCACGAAATTGTCCCCAAGTCCCGACCATGGTTGCTTACATGAGAAAGGAGTTAATGATGCGGTGGCGGGTTGCATTAAAAATTGTCATCTGCTCCGCTTACGAGAGCAGCACTCGAATATCCGCCGCAGTGCTAAGCCGAACAGATCTGTAGGCGGACCTGTAGGCAGACCGGCCGGCTGCTCTCAGCGCGCGTCTTGCCACCCACCGCCTCGAGCGTAGCGCGTCGTTCTTTAGCCGCGGTAGCATTTTCACTCGCAGCGCCTGCGTCACATCCACGGTCGCTCTTTAATTAAGCGCCTCACGAGATCAGTACGTGGGGGCATTCGCAGAAACTGCCGTCGATGCGGATTCCACAGTGCTACGGCGGCTCTGCTCTGTGATATCCCTCCGACGGTCACGTGGTCAGCTTTGTTCACACAAAATCCACAAAATCGATCGTTTCGCGGCACTCGCTGAAACCGAAACTGCGACTGGCCACATTGAAAATGCCTCTAATTAAACAACCGTCGCACGCTGAAGAAAATGAGTTTTCTACAGGTTATAAGTAGGTCACTACCTACTTATCGCAACAAAAATAACGAGATGCAAAATTTTTGTGTCAGTGCCCCTAGCGATCAAAGCTCTTTACATTGTACGCACTTTTTGAGTGCGGTAGAAAAATGTAGATTTTGTTTGACGTGAAGTGGTATGATATTCCATATTTTAGTTCCGACATATTGCAGAGTCCGTTTACTTTACCGTGGGAATTCTGAAATTGTGATCTGATTGAGTTCTTGTATTTGTTACAGTTGTTATAAATATTGATGATGGTAGGGGGTTATTGTTTGATATGATCATCTGTGTAACAGACGCTCTTTTTAATCGCGTGCAAGTAAAAAAGGCATTTTGTCGAGCTGTTTGAAGAGTGGTGCCAAATGAGCCGTGCTTGTGGAAAACGTCATAATTCGTAGCGCGTCTTCGCAATATGATAACCGGTGGATGATACGAATGATAAGTATTGCCCCATGATTCGACGCAGTAGGTCAAATGTCAGTGAAAATTACCGAAATAAATGGTTTTAACGTTGACAGAGGAAAGCGGGCCTGATAGAGCGTGAAACAGGCACTGCTAAATTTGCTGCAAAGTATTTTTATGTGTTCCTTATAGTTCAGTGACGCATCTAGGGTGACGCCAAGATATTTACAAGTTTGTTCTTTCGTAATTTCTTCTCCACATATCTTTAGTGTTAAGATTTTATTGATTCGTTTAGCTGAGGACGAAAACACGATGTACTTAGTTTTGTTTACAATAAGCGTTAATCGTTTGTTGGAAAATATTTGTTCAATGTTTGCAAGTTGTCGATTCGTGGTTTGTTCTAATTTTTAATTAATGTCCGACCCAGGTAGTAAAACCGCAGTGCCGTCAGCGTAAATTATGGTTTGCCCTTCATCTATGAAGTTAGGTAATCGTTGACGAATACTGCGAATAAAATTGGCCCCAAAACGGTTCGCTTCGGTATACCGTGCGTTACCGGTGGGAATTCCCTCACTGCATTTTTATATGTACTCCCTGCCTACGCTCGTGCAGATAGCTCTAGAAAATGTTAATTGAATTACCTCGAAAACCATAACAATTTAGATTTTGAAGAAGTATGCTTTGGTCAACCGTATCGAAGGCTTTTTTTACATCCGGAAATAACCCAATGACATCTTTGCCGTTATTCAAAGAGGTTTTTATTACATTTGTAACTGTTGCTACAGCCGTGGAAGGTGATTTACGGTACTGGAGATTCCGCACTCGCAATTAGTATACACTGCTGAAGCATTAGGTTTAGTTAGCACCCAAGTCAATGTACCAAGAGACGCATAATTGCTTATGTGGCTATTCGCGGGAATCTGTAATGCAGGCGTGCGTTTTCGCAATTTGTGAATAATCTCCGGCCAACAACCCACCCACACAAGCGTGTCACGCGTTTAAAATTTTACCAAACGGCAGTAATGGTGCCCGTGCTCACGGCACCGCAGTGTGGGATGAAGCCTTGTTTGTATTTTCTCTCATGCTTCATAGCGCCATCGTTCAACAAAACCTTGTCGGCGCATCCCCTACCCCGCCGGTCATCGCAAGTGCTCAGAGTACCATTGAAGAATTAAGGAATAGGCAAACAAGATATAAAAGCGGAAAGACAGCGAATGCATGAATATCGTAATTGCGAGAGGCGTGTATGTAAGATCGCATCTCCGGATTTACTTATATTACATATTACAGTGAGTGGAGACACTTTTGATCATTATTGATTGTTTAGTAGTTTTAACGCCACGACGTAACTGGCAATGAGGCACACCCTAGTAGAGGGTACCGGAATAATTTCGACTAAACGGAGAAGCAGTATGTGCACCTAAATCACTCACACGCGGACTTTTTTTTAAATTTTCGCCTCCCTTATAAAAAAGGTCTCTGCAGCCGGGAAACGAACCCACACCCTTGCGCTGAGGAGGGGAAGCCCTAGCACTTCTGTCAACCTGGCGGTAGGAGAACCAAAACTAAGCTGAGTCAAATAAACACATGATATATTCGGCCCATTATACCCACGCAGCTAAAGCAGTAAGCATTCGAAAAAACAGGTTTTAGTTACAGCGTATCACCAAGCTCACTCGTCAACAGCAGTGATTAATAGAATACTAACTTGTTCGCTTAATGTTTAAAGCAAAAACGTAAGAACAAAAAAAAACATACAAGTTAATACAAATTGTTTGCCGAGCAGGACGTTAAAAGCTATTTTTAATGCAGTAATAAAGCAGCACGTTACTGTTTGCTCTAAAATTAAGGACACAATTTTTTTATAACGTTTTTTTTTTCACCAATTAATATTACCAAGTAAAAATATTTGCTTAAAAGTTTTCACCTATTTAAAATATGTTGTTTCAGACAAATAAGCACACCTGATTGACTCTCAATCTATGTTTATTTCAAGGCTTCCTTTTCATCGCCATAAAACGGCACCTACACCCGCCGTTGGCCATACAGGTGAGCTTGCGCCCATAAAGACAAGCAAATGCCAAGGACACAACGAAGAACTAACCTGAAAAAATGTCGATGTATTGCGAGAGCCCATCAGTACTGCTCCGCAAACATGTCGAAGCCAACATATTTCAATGCTACAAATGACTGTCCGCTTTTCAGATTACGTTTCAGATTAGTTTCATATTTCTGTCCGCCGTATTTATATTGTGTACGCATTCAATATAGCGGGTAATATGTGTTTTTTTTTTCGCAAGCTTCCATAGGAGCACAGGGACTCGTTCCGGGATTCTACTTTGTGTTCTTGCCCAGACAGAGAGTTTCAATAGGCGGGAACCAACCTTCACCCTGCATTACTGCTGTTTGTAGCATATGTCTGTGAGTAACTGTTTCAACTATTCACTTGTATTAGCCTCCGTAAGCTCTGCTGTAGTTGATGTTTTTGTTTTGTGTTAATAACTATGCACTGGCAAAATAGACCAACGTTTTAATTTTAGAGAAGAGCACACGGAATTTGAAAAATACCCCAAGGTTATACGTAGCGCAAGTCCCGAAATTTCAGTTGACTGGAGCTTGACTTGCGCACAATATCTGTATTAGTCACTAGGGAAAGTTCGAAAATGCGAGAACATGGGGTTTTATTTTTTTCTATGTAGAAACTTTATAGTCGTGTTTCTTTTTAAGAACAATACTAATAAAAACAATATTCGGGTAAGCTTGCACTCGCGCGCAAGACATGAACGGCGGAGCAGTTGTAGGTGCTCACTGACGGGCGCAAAGTTAAGTTCTAGTGTCGCTGTGGTGTCGTGGTTGACGTCAGCGGCATGCCATATCAATTACATGATGTTGAGTAAGGCCAGAGTTTACTTGTCGTTTCGGTAGGCGTGTTTATGCGCCACTCTGCTAGCGCGACCCATCGTCTCTAGTCTTTAGCGGGTGATTTGCACGACGAGCCTCTCGAAGCGCGGCCTCTTCCTCAGGCGGGCGAACTGTTCGCGGCTTGGCGATGTAGAGTGAATGATCACCTACAGCACCTTCAACCCTCAAGTCGCGGCTCTTTTACGGTACACATCGCATGCGCACGACGACACGACGACGATCGAGTGATAGGCGAACGTTACGACGTGTCTTCCTCGTTCTGAGCAAGTTTTGCGGCGATACGGCGAACGCTTGAGTGGTCATGTGGCAGTTTTGGCCAACGTCCCTAAGTGGGTGTGCTTGGCTTGACGAACGGTGCGCTCGATACACAAGGCCAAGGCTGGCGTTTTTTTTCCCAATATTGGCCAATCACCCTAAGTGGGTATGCTACGCCTGAGGAACATGCGCTTGAGGTACGCGTGCACGAGCGTTGTTGTTGTTAATTTTATTAGAAAAGAAGGCCAAAGGCCAGGGGGGAGCAAGAAAATACGGAATGTGGAGGACAGTCCTTATGACGTCGTCTTCAAGGGATCTCTTCAGAAGTCGTGCGCTAGGCCTTTTTCTCAGGGAGTTTTCGGCGCACACGAACCCCTAACTTACTGCCAGTAATAATAGCTCCGCTTTTAGAAGCAAACAATTGCATATATACTGTGCTGACCCTGATGACGATGCGTCAATACCTTTGCCCAAGGGTAGCTGATGCACTCACAAGATAGGCGAACTGCAGTAAACAAACGAAAGTTACGTTAATGTCTCGTTAATGTCTGGAAATGTCGTCGAGAGTCTACCGGTCCTCCTTTGAACTCTCTCTCTTGCCCTCACGCTGTCTTCCTTCCCTGTTGCTCCCTCCGTAGTTTACTAAATTCCAGATTGTTTAAGTCAGAAATAGTCTGAAGTAGTTAAGCACCTAATTTCAATAGCTGAATTAGCGGGGCTTACGACGCACCATTCTGTGTATTGTACTCGACATCCCGAAAAATGGAAAGTTTCCGCACTAATTACGAAAAACAGATTTCGAAATTTCGCTGTATGTCTACCATGAGCGACCTGTACAAAAAGATACCCCAGATGTGATAAATAAATCATTCCGAGATTTGCGCAAAGTATTTCTATAAACCGACCCAACGCGCTGGACCAATATCATGAGTTCGTTTTCTGTTTCGCGCAATCTGAATCGTTCCAGTGCTTCTTCTTATCGCGCACACTTTGAACTCACACATACTTTGATTTGGCGTAACGCCCATTGTCCTAGGGTTTTCTTAGGGTTATTTTACACTTAGGAACATTATGTATATTAGATCGTTCTTGTTTTCCAATCTTAATATCGTTTCTTATTATTTTTTATATCGCAACCTTTTGTGTACATTTGTGTCGCGAGAATCTGCAAATGTACATTCAATGGATGCATTTTTAACGTGCACTGCTTTCCACTGAACTGAGATTTCCTTACTGTATGCCTTACCGTTTATAGGCTTTTTATCCGTACCCTTCAGCATCCTAGTGTTTTGAATAAACGGGGTTGGTTCGTTCGATTTGATTTCATTCACTTCCGTTTTGTAGAATGGACTCTGCTCGTGGAATGACTTCTAGAACCTCTTCTTTCCGTTCTCCTTCCAGCCACTTCATGCGTGGTTTTATTAGGATAAACGTAAATTTGCGTTTCCCTTACCACCTTGTGCAGGTGTACTTTTAAAAAATAAACATGGCAACGTTCAGATATTTAGGTGTAGTCCTTTCAGTACACTTAAAATTTCAGCAGGTTTACACGATATTTTCTGTATGTACCTCTTGATCATGAACATTTTGACTATTGGCAGGAACTTTACATCGGTAACAGACAAAGCAAATTCCTGAATTTACGTGTCCCAAGAAAGACTGCCATTTTTATAATACAGTGTCCTTTCGTTCTTCAAAGGATAGCAAGCAGTGGAGCTCATTCCACTAGCAAGCAGAAATCAAAACACGTCTTTTTGTAACTTGTGATTTGATTCAGCCTAGTTTCTCGCCGACGTTTTCAAGAAACTTGGAAGACCTCGGTTTTGTTATGGTAGAAAAACAAGCTTTTGTCTCTTTCCTTCGAAAATCACTAAACTATTCTACGTAATTAAAAATGAAATTGACCGGGTGCCGACTCATGTATGTCCCAGTTGTTTTTTTGGTGCCTACTGAAGGCTGAAAATAACAATGGTAAAGGAGAATTTTAAGTGATTGCGCGCTTTCCAAAACGTGCGGTTGCCCAATCACTATGGGAGCTTGTTTTTTTTTCAGCAAGGCACCACGCAACTCACGAGACGATTTTGCGAGCCATGGCATTCGTAGAAGTACGCGCGCCACTCACGTTTCAGCGCTCAAGTAGTTGTTATTTACTCCCATGCACAATCTTTTAGCAAAGCATTTGGACGTGTGCGCGTAGCACTAACGTTTTCAATGCCGTTAAGGCAAATAAAAATATTCTATTTGACGACAAGTAGCGAAAGGGTGTTATAAAAATTCTGTTGCTCGGAAAGCACCGCGGGAAATTTGTAACCTTTTAGCACTCCAAACCACTAAGATAACAATATTAGATATCAGGGGCATATGGTACACATGAGAAAATATTACGTTACCATGGCGAATAAAGCTTCCATTTGAGCTAATAGTTTCATGGCATATCGGTTGAATGAACTGGGTTGCAAGTGGCGAGTTGGTTGCATGGCACGACAAAAAGTAAAGAAAATGTAGCGAGGCTAACTAAAACACGAAAAGAAAAAAAAAAGGCCTAAGATCAAGGCAGTCACCTTCTGCTGATGAAGATATCAACGCAAACTTGGGGGTTAACAATGAAAAAAAAAACATCAGGGACAAACACTATCAAAAACATTGACCTTTCATACAGTGTGTTTATCTCGAGAATGGTAACCGCCTCGAGCCGGAAAGTCGTTGTTTTGCGACCACATAGGAATGTTGACGCCGCCGAATACTTCCTGCCGACCTAACGTACAATCCAAGCCGGCTTAGTTCTTTCAGGATAGACAGCGTAAACGTCCATGTCCTGTTGCTCTGGAAAAGACAGGGACACGTCTGGCTTGAGCCGGTATCATTAGCACCGCCTCGTCGATGGATTTGATGGAGACTGGCGTGCATTCCACTGCCATAGCCGCAGCACAGCCGAAAAGTCAAAAGTTCAATCTTTGCGCTTTGTCAGTTCTTGAGCGGTCCACTTAGTGCGGGTCGTGGCGCACATCTGAATAAGAAGGCACGGTCCAGGGTACCTGAGACATCGTGAGAGAAACATACGCCACGGGACACCACCACATTTAACCACTTGAGGTCACTAGCATGAAGGTGGTTTCTCTCATTGGGAGGTTGATCCTACACTGTTTTCATTGCAGTCCAGCTCGATTAAAGCCCTCATAAAGACTATGTAATGAAGCACACAAAACCAGCACTTCGGGCAGTGGAAGAGCCCTAAACTCAGACAGCACTGCGGTATGGGATAGGTGAGCCAAACACACTCAGGAGAGGACTGTTCGTCCTAATTCAAGCCTAAGTATCTTAGCCAGATAATTTACACCATGCTTTTCCTGCAAACGTTTTAAGCCCCCAGCCCAAATCAGGGTTTGTCTGTGTCCAGACCGTGTTCCCGTGGGTATCCAGCACACTGTCTCTGTAGAACAGCTGACCGGCTTGCGTTCACAGGAGCACTTCCAGCCCCAGGATTCCGGCTATTCGACAAACACCACTGCGGAGCATGACCAACGCCATCGCAGGCAGCCGAGACGGGGTGGTAACACTGCTGCTGGACTACAGATACAGGATTGAGGTTTACAAAAGCCACCAGATTACATCGAGGTAACGGGCATTACTCTTCATTTAAAGTATGGTCACTGAGGGCGGTCGAGTACCCCTCATCGTAACCAGGTGGGGCAGCTGCACTGTTCACCCGCACGAAGCTCACCGTGTTGGAAACACTTCACCTACGCCAAGGTTAGCCCTTACAACACCGCTACCGTTCGAGCCTTTGCCTCAGCCTCAGTTGAAAACATAATTCAACTATTAAACTGTGCGTGCAAAATTTGCATCCGTTTACTTGCTGTGCCTCTTTTGCTGTAGAGCGCAAACATATTCGTATGGCTCATTTCGCTTTAACAGGTTTCTTATCTCGTGTGGAGCCGAGTTTAAAAATCAGAGGAAAAGAGGGAGGGTATAACCTTACTGGCCTATATTTCAGTCATAAATGAGAGCCGCCTTTAATAAAGTAATTTAGGTATAATGTTAACGAAGACTTGCGCGCTCTGAAAAGATACGTGTTTTTAAAACAGTCTCCTGCCATGTTAACTTTGAAATTTTACTGGCACGCATGATGTCATGCAAGTTTTCTGCGCTCAGGTAAAACTCAGAACATTATATAATTTTTCTTCCTCAGGAGAGGTGTCCACTTTTTCACTATGTTGCTAGGAAGATATGCTTTATACTCGATCATGTCTTGTTATCAGCTTTCAGGTAGGCAGGTTCTGTGAAGGCTTTTCACAAGTACGGGTACTTCAAAGTTTGTTTTTCTCTCTCTTCATGAGTGATGCACACACCAGTTAATAGCCTAAAAGGAGTTCACGTTTCCTCTAACCTTGTACTCCTCGAAAAAAAATGTAGCCCTGTCTCCAATGACGAAGTGCTTCTGGTGCCTGCAATTGTGTCCAACCTTATGTTTATTCAGGATAGAGTCTAAGGTCAGGGTCGATATTTTGTTTCTAGCTGAAAAAATAGCAATGGTATGACCCATGCAGTAATTAAAGCTTGCATTCTGTAACGAATAAAAAATTAATATTTCACTGTTTGATGTTAAAATGCGTAAGCCTCTGACATCACCGCCTGCTGACTTGATACTTAGGCCTCGGAACCCGCCATCCTAAAGCTTTAGGTTGTTACCTGGAATTTCACTCACGCCCCTCGAAAGAGGCGGCAGCAGTGCTTTGTGCTCTAAACATCCCATTATCCATGTTTTCAAAGTATCAGTAAACGCATTGGCACTGTGTCACTTATTATTGGTAGGACACTATTTACAGGTCCCGGACAAAAGGGTAGGTTATCTGAGTGTCAACAGCTCACATGAAAATTAAAATGACGCCCTTTTCTATTTCAATGCTCTGCTGTCACAAACCTTAAATTCCATTTGCATATAAACAGAAAGTACTAATTTTAAAAGAAGAATCATTGTGCAGGGCAACAAGTTGGGTCTGCATGTCCGAGATAAAAGCTTTCTCCAGGTTTAAAGAGACCAAAATAATGCAATATATTTGGCTGGGGGTCATTCACATTACGGCGGTTCAGCGCCTGCGTGGCTGCTGCTTGGTGAACTGCTTGCAGGCCCGTTGTTCTCTGTAAACCTCATCCTATCTCAGGTCAAACATATCTTACCGGTCGATGCCCCGTTCTACAATAATAACGATTGCTCCAAAGTGCGAATAACCTGGAGCTTGGTATGGTCGAAGGCGCAAAATTAGGCGCAGCAGCGCTACGCTTGTCAAGGATTACGTCACCCGTAGGAGTGACAGTGTTCTTGTGGCGATAAATTGCCTTCGGTGGCCATCCCAAAAAACTGTCCAGTAAGTACATCACGTTGCCGGTAACCTTATACAAGTGATTACGGCTTGAAAAACATGTCTTCATTAAACAAGCAGAAGCACGAAGCCAAACTATGCTGGTTCTGAATCGGTCTATCGTGTAACAACCTTTTTTCTCCCCATTAAAATGGCACGTACCGGTGTCCTTGCAGACACCAGTAGCCAGAATTAGCTGGGCTCTCCAAGCCCTGACTCCTGCCTTTCGTTTACAGAATATCATTCACCTATGGGGAAACACATAAATTGAAACCTTACGGTGGTTGATCCTCTTCTAAACAGCTGTTGCCAAAAGAAAACGAAATCTCAGTGGCCTCACGCATGCTGATATTCTGCTGAGAACTGCCCATCGAATGAAAACCTGCGCTGTGGTGCCACACGTCCGCCACCCTCTTTAAAAGGCCAGTTCACAGAAGATCACTTAATCTGCCGCCGTAAGATTGCCCGTCTCTCGTTGATTACCCCTAACCATAGGAAAACTCCACGTGCTCGTGCCGCACGTAATTCGGCATCTCACCGAACTCCACGTTTTCACAAGAGAACAAATTCTCTTTGTGCGGTGGCTCTCCGTGCGTCCGCTAAGCACTACGTCCGAAAAAAAACGATTTCCTGGGGCGGTACATGAGGCGTTCTCTTTAGTCGTTGACGATCATCGGCTGCCTGCAGTAAATTAGATTTCTGGCCACCGGGTGCCTGCCATTGGTCTTCTGAACACAGGCTTCTGCAGAAACACCCAAATCATCTTTACGTTAGGTAAACTCTTCACCGTATGACTAGCGGGCTGCCAAAACCTGGAATCTGGCCGGACATGCTAGAAATAATCCATCGGTGTGCTCTCTTATGACAAACTTGCTGTGCTGCCTGGGGGAAAGCAGTCAGGGCCGACGGGAAATCAGTACGTAAGTTTAGTGGATGAATTTGACGTTCACACAGAAGTCTGGTAGGAAGCATCGTTGCTATTCAGCGGGGTTAGCCAAAAGTAGAGTGTTCCCCTGACATGAACTAGGCTTCAGTATCGGCATATAAATTGCGGATTTGCAAGATGTCCTCTTCAGATCAAGGCTTCCATGTTGACGGCCTCGGTTATGGCTCTGAAAAAGGAAAACCTCCGACTTTCAGGAAATGAAAATTATTGTTACCAGAAATGGAATCACAACAGCTTTGTCTTTTCAATGAAAGCCTCAACTAATCGCAAACCTGCCTTCCGGAATGTACATGGCATGCTTCTACATTGCATGTTATTGGCGCTTTAAAATCCGCCATGCTGCCCTCGTATTGTATTGATGGTAATGGTAATGCCACTCAGACATACTTAGTGCGCCCAGTCCAGAACTGGAATTCACTGGGCAGGGGCATTAACGCTGAAGTGTTTACGTACTGGTGGTGTCAACACTGTGCCGCGAACAGATCGTGCCGCCAATTGTTTCATGATGCACATAAAATTTGTCATCATTACGTTATGCGCAGTATTTACTGCTACATCGGAGAGGCAGGAGCGACGCACGGCAGACCTGCTTTGTCGAACTAAAACTAAACATCGCCTGTTTTGCGTTTTGAAGGTGTGCTTTTTGAAAGTTATCAGCGGGTCCTGGTGCAATCGGCGGACGAGTGAAGCATGGTATTGCGCGGCACCGGTGACACACAGGCCAGTGGACGTGGTTGTCAAGTTAAGGCGGCGCAGCCTTTCATATCTTTTGTATGCCGTAGATAAGAAGTTTTTCAGCACGACTAGGGCGTCTTCCTCGTCGGTGTTTGCTACGGAGTTGCTACCATAACCTAAAAATAAACATGCTAGGCTGACAAATCGCCATGCTGCCCTGCTGGAAGGCACAAAAAGATAGCGTTGGCTTCCTCTTGTGCAGGGTGTGATTTGTTTGTCGTGTACACGAGTATATCCTATCTTGTGTAATCCGTATAATGGGCTTGCCTGTCCAACTACATTCACAGGTTGGATGCTGATGGCTTGAACACAAAAGCCTGTTAATATTCATCAGCGAATTCTTTGTGTCGGCGAATTTTGACGCCATCGCCTCCACAGAGATGCTGGAAAGGACTGGACAAAGAAAGGTAACGAGACCAGTGTTGACGCAACCAGCGTTTTATTCGTTTTTACGCTATATAGGTAAACGAAACCTAACAGGCAAACATTACATGCTACAAGCTTTTTTTTTTTCAAAAGGGGTGAAGTGCACCTGACCAGAGCTTTATGAAAAGAAAACATTTCATGGGAAGGCCCAAATGCAATGCTCTCAATGCTAATATCACCTCGCTGGCACGTAGGAAAATTTCTTATAGTAGCTTCAGAAGCGTTGAATTTAACCCTTGTCAAAAGTTTCGCTTTTTTTTCTGCAATTTTGTTCAGGTTGAGCTGACACATCCTAAAGAAAACTCCCCGTATTTTCAGTTTAACTCAGCACACCTTTGTTCTCCTCCACTCCCCCGAAAAAATACCGCCCCCGTAAACCTCGAAAAAAAGACAACTGCAGAGATGATAAAAGTCCGCCCAGCAGTCATATTTCAAACCAATAGCAGGTTGAGAACCCACACACTTTATCGTCGAGTGCTATCGACAGTTTATTTATTGAAGCATTATTCATTCTTGAAATCTCTAAAGTTGCGAATATTTTTCGGCAGTTCGTTTTTGGGTTTTTGAAAGAAAGTTCGTTTGGTTTAACACTGGGAAACAGTCCCTATCGCTGCAATTGCGTCCAAACAGATAATATCTGCGAGGCAACTTGCTGCATTTTTTTAACAGCGGAGATCCTGTTACTGGCCAAAGTTCCAGGTTGCATAAAACTTCCCGATACGAACGCTATCTCACAACTGTTGCGATCATATTCATGAACCGTGTTGTCTGTATGTTTATTGCTGATTCGACGTCTCCGTAGGAACTTTATACCAGCTCGTCATCGTAGTTACCAGTTGATGCATAAGGTTTTACTATCTTTAAGTTGCATTGCTTGTTCAGCTCGATGACAACGACTCAGATCTTTTCAGAATACCAGAAAATTTCTTAACCCTGCATGCTATTCACCTGTGGAATAGAAATCCAAGTAGGCCCTCGGAGGAATAGAATATCCGCTCAACCAAATTTTATAAGCTCTTCTTGTTTTCTCCCGAGCTAAGTTAGCCTTTTAACACACGCAGCGTGCGTGATCTCCCACAAGAGAATGGATACGCTCGCCTCGCCAGACCGATATTTCGCGTTTAGTTTTGGCAAGTTCAAGTTTCATAGGCGGCATGTCCGGACACAGACATTCTTAGCACCCACAGCTGTGTCACTGTTCTTACCACCGCCATGGTCAGGTGCTGGAAAGATATGGGGGTCTGATGGTGGAGGGTGGCTTTTCCGATTTTAGGAGATGAGGGTCATATATTCATTTGGTGACAGACTGCTGGTAATGTTTCTCAGAGCCTTATTAGATTAGTTCCTCCTATCTCATTCAGAGTCTTAGGCGGGTGATTTATTCCTGACCAGGCAGCACTCCACACCTAGTATATTCGGGCAGCGAGCGGAAAAAGAAAAGACAGAGAAGCGTCGTCCCCATGACTTTATTCAAATCAGTTTCTGTTTGTTCGGTGAAGTTAGCAGACGTTGCATGCGGCTGTTCAACATTGAAGGTTTTCCGATGTCCCTAAAACTTGCGTTTTTTTTTTGCTCTTGTCGTCTTTACGGTAAAACATTCTCTTAGAATGAGAACAGGTTGAGTGGGCCAATCAAAGCGGCTGGGGGTTGTTTTCCGCGGGTACAGATCAGCTAAGATATATCACTCTACCTATAATAATCGCTTTGTTGTGCTCGTCAAATAAATAGGCTTGTGAGAAGATAGAGGTGCGGACGGCGCCTGAAGACATGGTTGACCTCTGATTCCTAAATATCACATGCCTGAAAGGCGGCGCCATGTGGTATACAAATGAGGCACTTGCTACGTGTCCACACAACTCCACCGATTTCTACATCAAGGAATATGAAGCTTTGGTCATTATTGTTTTTTTTTCCGTTGGACGCGTTTAAAATACCTATTTTTTTTCTTGCCTGTAGTTAAACATGTGTATGCACTTCTTGAGGTCATAATAACCAGCATTCCTTTCGTCGTGACACGTATTGCTGGTAGATCTTAAAATTCTTCGTTCAAAAGTTCTAGGTCTGTATCAGCCAAACTTTGTCCCAGTAAGGTGTTACAGGTTTAATTTTTCAATTGCAATAGAGAAAATATTCTCGACAAATTGGTTTGTGATATTTTAAATATTGTCGGCAACCACGCATAGGTGCACTTCAAAGTGACCAGGATTTCAAGGGGGAATCACTAATTTGAAATTAGCCTAAGTCGGTTTTTCTTTGGTACTAATGAGGTTGGCAAATTATATTACTTTTCACAATATTAAACAGTTAGGGCAACCTCGGTAAGTGAGTTACGATTAACGTGCAGAACGGCAATCTTATGTGCAAAATGTGCGCCCAGCTCCACGGTGGAAAAGCGCAATGCTATCATAATATTTTACTGCCCTGGCGCTGCTCTGCGTGTCGTTTTAATGGTGGCCTCTTTTAGGTGCCTTACAGGAAGCAGGCCGTTTTCTGCTGCAACATACATTAAGGGTAAACTAGTATACAAATTTGTAGTAAGGGCGGAGGCCAATCACGACTTTACACAATTATCAGAAACAGCGCTTTATCAAGGTTCCATCCAAGATTCACAGTGGCGGCAAAAGCGTTCTAACCCTCAAGGTACGATGCCCAAACACGTGCTCTAAAGGTGAACGAAATCTCAATTCCCAGAAGTAAATGAGAAACGCATGTGCATTTGGGTTTTCGCACCAAAACATCAACCTTATCTTATCATGCTTGGATGCGTATCACGGGGATTCATTTGTCAAGAAATTTTGTTAAAGAAAACCCCAAACTACGAAACGACGACGACGACGATGAAGGCAAAGGTGGTTTTCTGTTAAATAGCGCAGGGCCAACTATGGGAAAGAGCGCCAGAAAAGTCAATAATAGTGTTTTATACATGAATATGGAATATTGTCAGGAAAAAACAAAATTCAAACGAAACAAAGCCAATTGATGATGCCTGGTGCATAAAACCAGGGTGATTAATCTTGATATGTAATGAGCTGTGAAATATGATCCTTATTAAAAAATTCACCCCACCTGTTATCTAACACATAGGGTCGACGAATAAAAAGTACGACTGATGCAGTGAATTGTGTCGTCTCTACTGTCCCAGGTAATCCTAGTCGCTTGTTGTGTCATGTGTCTTTCATGCGTTTTTGTGAACTATAGATAGGACCACGCCACACATTCTACAGATAGCTCTTAGTGATCCAGTGACCAGGTAGGAGCACGTTACATATTTCAGCCCTACCTGTTACGTAACTTCCGCTACTTAAGTGATTTAATTCCTCGTGATGTTGTGTAAATTCTTACATCAGTTTGCGTTTCGGCATTTTCATATAATTCCGTCTTTTAGAAAGGAACCTACAAGTCTTGTCTTCAATACCCTAAAAGAGAACACAATAAAGTCCACTCAACATGGATCACCGACGAAGACACAGTTGTGCATCTAAGTGTAGGTAAAATCAGCTACAGTGTCTTTTTCCTTTTACTGGTCATTGTGATCGAGCTGATATTCCTTTTCGGAGAAGGCTATTGAAACGGAGTCGTTTCCTGCCAGGACCTTTTGTAGCTGATTATAACCCGACATCCAACATGAAACAGATTTTTGCAGGGTGAATCAGATATATCCCAAGCTAACTGTGCCCGCTTTCATTCCCACTCCATAATCTCTTCATGCCGCCATCATTTTTCTTCGCCAATGTATTTTTAGTTTCTTCAGCTGCTACTTTAAACATGCCTATATTTTTATTCCGCCGTGTCTATTATATGGCGGGTTCATCTGCACACCAAAATATTTGTGTCTAACTATTCGGCGTATTGTGTATCATGCAAAATGTACTTCCGTTTATGTTCGGTCTGTGTGAATGCAGAGCAAGTTCAGTCACCTGGGTAGTGTGTGTCATGTCACTATAATTTTACTATTTTTTTAGGGTGCAACGCTACGATGCCAGTGTTGTTTCAGGCGAGTGAAACTAAATTGATTAATATTGTTTCAATGGTGATGATCAAAATTTATTTAACTTCGCCCAAGACCAGCATAATCTGTGTCAGATATTCTGCCAAAATTTTAAAACTTACAAAAGTGGGGAGGTATGTACATCATTTCGACTGAAATCAAACAGTTACTTATATAATATAGATAGCTAGTAGGAAGTAACCTTACAACGAGAAGCATCCAGTAGTGCTGTCAATTGACCGTAATGGCAGAAACCTTGTTGTTTACCATGTCATCGATTACTAGTACCACGCGGCATGCGTAACACGTCAGCACAGTAAAAAATGACGGTTTTAGATGTGGACAAAATGTCAGCGGTGGAAGAAAGTTATACAAGTAAGCTTCATTTGCCAACAATAGCGATGAAATCAAGTTAAGTTTAAAATTTTAAATTATGAGCGACAGAATATCGCCCAAAGGACGCTATTATGGTCTACTAGCCGAGTTAAATGGATTGGACTGGCTGGGACTGGGACACCAGAGCTGAAATATCAGCTTTAAAATCTAGGCTCGAGGTTCTGAGCACTTTTCGGCGGAAACAAAACGCAAATAAGTGTATACCATGGCAGGTATCCCAGAACATTTCTCTATTGCAGATAGTGACTGCAATCAAGCTTGGTTACCACTCCTTCGCAGAAGCGAAATTTGGACAACGTATAACAGGGTTAGACAATTCAGCAGCTATTGAACATGGAAGACAGAGCCAGATTTATAACATATGCTTTAAGATGATAAATATATTCCAGCATTTAGGTGAAAAGAAGCCATAAATGTTTTGAAATATACACTTTGTTACAGAAGTGATGTGCCACCACAAGCAAAAAAAGCACGAGATTTATGAATCCCCAAAACACTGCTTGACGTGTACTTTGTAGACATTTTGTGCTTGCGAAGGACCAAACAAGCAATTTTTTTCGGGGAGGCCGCTCGTTTAGGAGCATGTCATTTTGCGACGTTGGTACGTAACATTTCACCCGCCATGGTGGCTTCGTGGTTAAGCCGTTGTGGTGCTGTTTCTGGAGAACGCGGGCTCGGTTCCCGGCCATGGCAGATGCTTTTTGTGATTGAGGCAAAAGCCAAAAACAAGATTTCGGAACATGTTGAAGTTCCACAGGAGATCCAAATTATTCCGGAGCGATCCAGTAGCCCGCGCCTCATCGCCTGCTTTGCGTTGGATCTTTGAACGCTACAATGAATGTATCAGTGAATATTCCACCGTGTGACAACCTCGCCACTGAAAATCAAATTATAATGAAAATGAAAATCAAATCATTGCAAATGGAAATGAAAATGAGAATCAAAATGAAAATCAAATCATTGTTCGGCAGTTGATGATTGGGACTTATTTTTATTTTCATTCCTTCGCTGACGGCGTGAATCTCTTTGTAGGCTATCTGAAGGGTAAGAAAGGCTGCCTCAGGTTAACAGCTTAGTCCAAGTTCTTTGTGTTCAATGTTTCAATTTTTTATTCGTCAATTACTTTCACTTCAAGGTATCTTCTCAATACACCCTCTCGTTCTCACGAATTCAGAACACTCCGATCCGATTTGGATATGTCAATGAGCGAAATATGCAGACTCAGAATACATTTATACAAACTCAATGGACTTTGCCTATGATGTCATGCATGCGGGAATATACGAAAAAGCTACTATTCGTAGTGAAAGGGCGTGATTTTTACGTATATTTTTTGTATTTAGGAACCGCTGCTTCAAACGAAATTGAGGGCTTCCGAAGGTTTTCCCAACTGCGTAAGCAGTGTCACTCCGTTACTTTATACCGTTCACTGGATTCCGGCGTTATAAAAGCTATAATCTTTTAGGGTACCTCTTCCTGTGGGAAGAGGTACCTCTTCCTTGTACCTTCCTTGTTCCTTATACCTCTTCCTGTGGGAAGAGGTACAAGGGAAAATTCTGCACATTGCTAGGAAAAATTGTCAACCCGACCTTTATCTCACGGATTTTCAGGAAAGTGTCTTATGAAGTCACATTGATTGCTTCCAGCACCATTTAAACAAATTGCAGGGGTAAGCCACAGTGGGAGTGGCAACCCGTGACGTATGCCAACGAGCGCGCTGACCGCCAGAAGGGCTCGCACGCCACTGGCATCAGTAGATGGAGACCCCAATGCGTGCAGATGGAAACAGGCTTTGCTACGTGCTGTGGTCCTGTCCACTTGAACTCTTCCGGGGCATGCGCTCTATAGTTGGTAACCCGGACGTGCTACCGTCACGGCACCTTCCGCTGCGGAGTGAGGGAAATGTCTGGACTGATCCTCGCTGTTTTCGACCCCAGGCTACACGTGAACGAAAACCTCGAGCAGCTATTGGCCGAACAAAAACGTTGGCTAAGGCCGATATTCAGGCTCCTACTGATCTAAAAAGGACTAACCACACAGGCACGACCACAGAGCGCTGATCATGCGGGGGAGCATGAGGAGCGTCGGGTCTCTTGCACAAGCTTGAGCCGATGACGCTAGGCTGTGTGTACCGTGCTCGCTTTGATGGGACCCTGGCGGCGCGAAAGTCCCATTTGGCACGCTGTGCGTGTACGAAGTTGCATGTGCTTGCTAGTGCTCGCTTCGAAACTATAGCATTGCCCGCAAACGTAAACCATATCCACCACCCATATAAAACTTTCAGACCAAGGTAAACCCAATGGTCACGACCACTCGTCGACACGATTTAAAGGAGCATAAACAACTGGGTCATCTATAAAAACGGCGAAATTTTTACATCATTTTACTAGAAAGAGGAAAAGCTTAGTTTTGCATTGACTGCTTAGAAGTGACCGATGTGCCATTTTTTGGCATTCTCATCAATGCCCGTTGTGACACGTGCTGTTTATGCGTTCATATAGCGTTTTCAGTCACAAGCTGCAATACGCGTATTTCCTCCAAGCAATGAAGGATCTCTTTTTGTGCGCGCAGGTCGCTATTATGTATGAAACGCCATGTAACCGTTGTCATTCGATCAAATGTTCCCTCTGACCTCAATCTTCACGTACCATTTGTGCCACCCCAACAAGACGACTTTAGATGACGAAAAGAATATTTCCTACAATTATTGGAACCGTCGGCATGGGTGCGTGTTGTATAAAAAATTATTCTTTCGTACACTAGAAATATAACAATTCTATCTTACAAATATCGTAAAGGTGAATCAAGTTTCCGCAACTAGCACAGTTAACTCTAGTAGGTTCTGTTGGCCATGTAGCTGAAGCACGATGCGAACGTCGCAAAAGAGAAAGATGACCATGATAATTTTAACGCACGTGCAAAATGCCACGGGAGACACTATAAGGAGAACATATGAAAGAGCAGAATGTGAGTGCATTGCATTCCCTGTGGCAAGTGTATAAGATTTTTATCGCTGAAGTGTGCGAGGCGGTGGACTCGGTACTGCGTGTGTCAAGAGCACCTGGGATGCACTACGGCGAACACAATTTGGGCATATGTAGCAAACTCCACATGCTCTCTTTTTTGTTGCTACAAAAAGGGTGTTTTAGAGACTTTATACTCAAATAATTAACCCCCACCACATCTCCATGCAGGCGAAGAAGTCAATACTGTTACTAATTCGGACAGTGTCAAGGGGAAAATGCTGTGACAGAAGTATAATTGTTGATTTTTTTAATTAAAAAAAAGAGAGTTCTTTTATAAAAACTATGCAAATTTTTGCAAAGTGTGGCATGTTTAGTGCAAACTGAATTACAAAAAATTTTATTGGTATAAAGAAATAACAAACTTTCCTTAGATCTTTAAAACAAGGCCTCAGTTATATTTCTACTGAAGCCGGCTACTTCAAATTGCATGCAATCTTAGTGTGTTGTAGTTTGTTATCGACGCAGGTTTTTACAACCCGGTTTGCGCAATTGACGTTCGCTATGCTCTCTCCTTAGCCTAATTAAAGCATTTTTTGCAGCCACCTCGCTACTGCTTCAATTTACCGAACTTTTCCTATTACGGAACAGGCTGCGACCATAGGAACAGTGGATGACCATCTTTGACTTTGGATAAGGCTATATACCGTGAAAAGAGGACAGGACCTGTTAGAACACGAGCACAACGGCAGTAGAATATTGTAAGCCTTATTTTTTAAGCTGAACAAAACAAAATCGTGGCCGTACATGACCCGCCACTAACTCCGTCCATCTCCGGATACAGACAAAAACTAAAGAATTCCCTGCAATAAATACATAACACCACAGGCCAAGGTAAATACTCACAAATAAAAAATCGCACAGGTCAGATTCCGGGAACGCAGACGCACTTTTTAATGCGGAAGACGTCTCTCATCGTGTTCGATAAGCGATCACCGTAGTCCTAGCCGTAATGGTCGTTCATGTCCACAGGAGTGGTGAAAAAATGGCCGTCTCTTGTAAGATACATAAATGAGGTTCGTGTGTGGTTGTATTTGCAATTCTTATAACCCCGACGGGAGGGCTACCCACTGCACTTCTACATGACCCACAATAATTGAACTACAACTATCAGAGCGACGGCACCTTGAAATGCGCACGTAGGGACACTTGCGGAGAAGCGGTGCGCGCGGAGTTGAGCAGCCTATAAACATGGGACACCTATGGTATGTATCACGTCGTGTTTTTTGTCAGCGTAATTCGCGTCTGAAAACGGAGACACGAAACCCGTGAAAGAGATGCAAACACGAAGTATCCGTAATCAAGTCTTTGATAATCACTAGGCTTTCACTTTAATAACGCATGAAAATAATTAGGCTTCGAAATATTTCTTTGGGCTATTCTATTAACAAAAGTTTGCGGTGAATCTGCCTTTGAAATCTAGGCTTGCGCTGGAGGCAAAATTTGATTTTTCCAAATATCATTATAGTGGACTAGCTTTCGGGGAGCTTTTTCACTTATAAGAGACGCATACTGTATGAATTTCACTTTTACAATAGAAGCGATAATAACGCGGGAAGTTCAATTTGAAAATATAGAACTTTGTGTTTCCCGAAACGCGTGAGATTCATAAAATCGGTGTGCAGTCCAGAGATCGGGGGACAAAATTGGTGGGCGCCCAATAAAATAAATATAATTATGCAGGACGGAAGAAAGTAATGGTGACGGAGAGTGTGTGACGAGAGAGGCATAAGACACACGTGCAACACGATGCACCGTTCAAAGTACCAAGAGTGGGAACTGCGGGCATCTAGAAATGGCGTGCAAGCAAAACAAGCTTCGGAGGACGCTTTCAACGGCATTCTCTAGTGATGACTGGCGTGGGTAGAAAGAATAAGGTGTAGCAGCATATCAAAAGAAGTTCCAGGTCCGATTAGTTCTAACATTTTTATGAAACCTCGAAGCATCCTTTGTTATCTTTTACAGGTAAATTACACGGAACGTAACCGCCATTGTTATCAAATTGCTGCTATTTCGGGTATTTTGTGTGAGGTACATATGGGGGGTATTGCTTTTTGTTCCTATCACTTTGTCTTTCCCACACGGAGTACTTAGGCTAATGCTGAAATTTGTACGAAGAGCCCATGATGGTAATGTCTTCATTTGTTTGTGGGTTGCCAGACGTTTACTCGAAGCTTACTTATTATGTATAAATTTATGGTACAACCAGCATTAGATATTGGTAATGCAAGGCAGCCTCAAGTGATGTAGTGCATGTTCCGAAAGAAATAATGAAGAACACCGGATGTTTGATAAATACAAAATTATATATCCTTTTAAAGAAATCCTTCTGTTGCTTCAAAAAGGAAACTTCGGGAACAATAATGATTATTGTCCATTCACAAGAGAATAGGGCTCCAAGGTGCATTTTGGGGTACTTTTTTGATTCTTGGAATAAATTATATTCCGTAATGGTTTTTCCGGCACCAGCCTTTTCATTATGGTATTTTGAAATAGTTTGCTGTCATCTTTTTACTCTTCTCAATACTTAATAGGCAAGATACAAACAACAGTAAAGATGTATATATAGTTGCGATTATCGGTTTGTGATTCAGCTAAAATATCATTGTATTAGCTGCATGATTGCGATGGCTCATAACGAATACCCCTAACCCTGATGACGCCAATTTCAATTTATTTTATTCAAGGCGTAAATATGTACATATATTTTTTCTGGCTGTGCACCGCTTATTCTCGACAGTTCGTATTTTTGGTCTGTCTTTATTTATGCTAGCCGAAGTAGTAGACATTTTCGAAAAACAATTATAACAGGCTGTCACAAATTGAACAGTAACGCTAGCACATTGCGTTTCGAGAAACGACAAAAAAGATACCCAGAGCGGGACGTACGTGGTGGGGACGCACGACTGAATTGGGCACTGGCTTGATTAGAAGCGGGGTCTGCCGAGCGCCCTCCAAAACGCGTCAAAACGTCTCACTGATTAGAGATGAAGAATGACCTGCGGCCGCTGATTTCAGTCCACAGGGGATTATATTCACGTCTTTGCAAAGTGGATGCTTTTATTCGCAGCTTGATGAGGCGAAAGCATATAATATTAAACCAAAATGTTTGGTACAGTTGTCACGGCGTTCGGGCGCCTGCGCTTCTCTCTCCTTGTAGTTTATTTTAATTAGCGGTTCAAGTAAAATTTTGCGTGCCTAATTTACGTGCCGGACAAAACCTTTGTCAAAAGTTGTTTTAATACGGTTTACGTATTGCCAAACTTGCAATTTATTTTGGATTTAAACAACAAAAAACGTTTTTTAGCACGCTATGAATTGTTTTCTAAGATTCTGTGAATAATATAATTTTGTATAGGCATTTCATGTACCGTTGTTAAACGCGAGATAATTGAAAAAATTTCGCCTCATCTGCACAATTCTGTTAATGTACCAATTCGTTTTACTATTGCGAAAGGTGCGCCCGTGACTATAACATGCATACTTGTAGAGAGTATAAATCAATACTTTTCCGAAGATCTGCATAACACGGTGAGACGAAATTAACATAAATATTACCTATACCTTCTAACTTACTTGCAACCAAAGTTGTAGCAGTGAAGGCTGTTCCAACAGAGCCGTCTGGCTCTGTATGTAGACCAAATCTATAAGATTCACGACACCGTGTCCACGAAATGTTCAGATGAGTTTAACCCAGCAGTGCATATATGCTTTTTTCTTGATTGCAGTATGACTGTCTTGCCATGTTTTCTTTTCTATGATGCCTTGACGCTTAGATCCCCCTGCGAGCAGTCGAGATGGTTTTGCTTCATGACACGTTGTGGGATGGAGTTTGTATCAATGGCCTCTTCTATGCCGAATTTTTTTGTTTCTTGGAGCTTTCCCTTCGGGACTTTTGTCGTGAAGTGTTTTTTGAAGCTTTCATTTGTCTTGATAATTTCGTAAAGTCTGTCTATTCCTGTTTTACAACTGGAAGAGATGACTACCCCTTCTCTTGACGGCCTGGTAATAACATCCTTAAGGTCTATGTCCGCGGGGTCAATGGTCTTCTTAATTTCCTCAATTACCTTTACGGAAGGAAGGTTTGACTGCACTACAAGTGCAGTTTTTTTTTCTTTCTTGTTGCAGGTTTGTCTGGCTCAGACTTTGGGAATACTTTGTTGGCCCATATGGGAGCTCCTGGGATAATGGCATGCGCCTCCCTGAGACCCTTGACCTCCCCTTGTGCAACTTTAAGTTCTTGGTGTGCGCTCTGGTGTATTCGTTAAGTAGGAAGTCCAAGTCTTTGCGGACCTCTGGTTCTTGGCACATGTTTGAACTCGACATCAAACACTTAAAGAATCTGCGATCGCTCTTCGCCAGCTTGGCCAGAAGAGAATCATCATTGCCTGGATAATTTGTTAGTGCTTGTTGGAGGCTAGGGAAATCGTCTTCACAGTCTTTAGTGCTTTTACTCATTGTCGACTGTTGTACTGGGAAGCCGCTTTCCGATTCAGAGCCATCTGTTGGAATTGCGTTTGTGCATCTATGCCTCTGACCTAACAGATAATTCCACCTGTAAGCGCACCGCACAACCCAACTCGTGTTTACACCCATGTAATCTGAAAAGAAACTGCTCCCAAAATGTGGTTACATGTTAAATTGATTTTTTTATTTAACTTCACACTCTTCACACTCGTTTTTTTCTCTCCTATACGGATGCGATGCAGGGCCTGTGTATGCAGCAGGTGCAATTCGTTAACGATGAGCCAGACTCCAGGCTGCTGCGTTGATTATGCGTACATAAACATATCTCTCGCAAAACACACCTCCAGATCGAATTAGCGGGGTTTATTGTACATAAAAGTATGCATTTGAACTATTGAAGTTAGAATTAAGAAGTGTTCACTGTGCCGCTACAAAGTCATCATATATCAATAATGCATTCTTGTGGTCTGATAATAGAGGTGTTAATTAGTACATAAAAAAACACATGCACGGATCTCGCATTAGTAGACCATGGCACCTGTTTCATAAGTCTTTTTAAGTCTGCTGTTGAGAACGTCCTTATGAGCCCAGTACGCAGCCCTATCATAACACGTTCGCGACTCTTTGCAGGAGATGAACCCCCACTAGAAAGGAGAAGGTCAGGTGGTTGTAGCCAGGAACAACAAGCCAGTGATCTAGTGAAGCGGAGTTCTGCAGCAGTCGCGAAAATGCCACTAGGCATGGAGACTCGTGCTCTCTGAACCAGCAAATATTCTTGTTTTGGTGCTGTATTCGCCAGTCCCTTCACGCATATGGCAGTGCCTGAGGGAGCTGAGTGCCTAATTATGCCACTGAATACATAATTTGATTACGAGCTGCATATAAAATCTATTCATGCAGACCAGTGTACTACTTTACCGTTTCTTTATTCTCAGTGCGGGAATAACACTTGGCTTCATTTGCTTTTTTGTAGCCTCCTATATATTCTAGCACTAGCTGTCTACAGCTAATCATACATTTCGCCGCCTATTATAAGCGCCTAAAACATTTGTTTATTTATGCCTAAGGTTTCGGTCTCTAGTGATGAGTGATACTCGGAAGTTCAAAAAATTAAAAAATGAAATTTGTGTAGAAAATGTTGTACGCACCTTTATCTTTTCTTTGGTGACAGCGTTCGCCCGTTTCCGTTTACTTTGACAAACTACATGAAACGTTTTATTAAGCGAGGTTAATACGACAGTAAAAACACCCGTAGGTTTGGTTAAAATGCGGTGGCGTCTTAATTTGAGAGAGCATTGTACCTGCTCTTTCATTGAAAATTTGATATGGAGAACTGAGACACTTTTACGGATACCTTGTTCGTTTCGGCATCGCGGAAATTGGGCCCATACATTTGCCTGACAAAAGGGTTGTCCCCAGAAATACATTCTGGAGGAAGGAAGTGTCATGCGGATAGAGATAATCAAACATAAAAAGAGGAGCAAAAATCCACACAGTACACCACGAAATGCCCGACGAAACGGTGACAGATACATTAAAAGAAGTTGAAAGAAGGTTCGCCCTTTTTATGTTGTTCCCATAACGGCCAGGCTAAACACGACGTTAAAAATTTGCAGTCATGCTGCAATTTTGAACAGTTCAAAAATCCCAATGCAGCTGCATGGTGACATGAAACCATCAAGCTTAGCAAATGTGCCTTCGCAGGAAATTGTCCTCGCAATAGCTAACAGCCACATCAGTTAACGGATTAATTCTGTCAGTTTGTCTTTGATATTATGAGATTGTTTTTCACGGCTCCCAGTTCTCCTCTGTACGAAATCTACGTGAGATTTGTTCTTTAAGTTGATCAAAACTTTAACTGGACAAGTAGTGCGTTGTTGCCATCTATACTTGGCAGGTTTTAAAAATATGGCGAACAGTCGGTAGCTAAATAAGTGGTGGTTGTTTAAATATCAACAATGTTCTTAATGGAAAATGCGGAAAACCCAAGTGGCGCATGGTGTCTTGGATTTATGAAGCAGTTCGCTCTCAACGAGCTGTTCTGGAAATTATATCGCCCAAGGAAACAAAGCATATCATGTTATTATTACTTCATTCGTTATCTGCTGCTTAGTCGCGATGGTCACTAAAAACAAATGATCACGTTCTATGCTCTGTTGCTAAAACAATTGTAGGTTTTACACCTAAATTCATTCCAGAAACCATAATATTTAAATCAGGCGCCAGAGAATGCAATCCATGCGCCATATTATTTATTCAAGACGCCATGTCATCTTATCCCAGTGCCAGTGAATTTATTCCGAAGGCCAACCAATTAAGGCCAACCAAACGGGGTTTTTATTGATCAATTCTGCATAGCTTAGTGGATATTTAGTAACACCCACCAACCAGGGGAGCGGACTCGTTCGATCCGTTGATGCGATACTGATCATTTTCAACTTCGTCACAAGTATCGTCGGCTTGCGATATATTATGCCAGCAGATTTGCCAGAGTATTCTTACGCGAGGAGAGGGAACTTCTGTCACGACTAGCCGATATTTCTGGCTGTTTCGCAAACGATATTACAATTTGGAAATAATGCTTAACGCTGCCGAAAAGTATTCATTATTGAAAGTCAGTATGCAATGTGCATTCAAGTATTGTGCTTTTACGATAGGAGCTTCTGAAGGCCTTGTTACGCGAAGAGCAGACTATACTCTTAACATGTGCTATCAACTGCGTTCTCGCAGACCATCACTCAAACACGCAGCACTCACGTTCTGAGCGTGATAGTAAAGGCCCAATAAGTTGTTACCACAAGATATTTTGCAACACAATAGCTGAACAAACACCTCGTTTTCGCCAAACCACGAACGGCAAAGTCCGCAAAGGTGCGCTTACTTTCGAACAAAACACTCATTAAGGTTCTTGAGGTAGCGGGGTAATGTGGTTGACGAAGGGACTCAAATATTTTCACTTGAATTACGTTGGCAGGAACCTGGAGTAAATTATATGGCATCTGTAATAAATTAAACGACGCTTCAGAGCAACGAACAACGCCAACTATAGCGTTGTTAGTTGCCATACAATGCGAGGCGCGTCTCAGGGTCCTTGCGAGCTTTCCTTTTTGTAAAGCCGCAGCCGAAGCCGGGGACGTTCGGCGGTTGCCAAATACACACACAGGCAGCACCGTGGGTGTGTCTTCTACTCTGCGACCTGTTAAGTCTCACAGTTTAACACGTTTTTAACATTTGACTCTGTCGAAATCTCCGTGGTTACTCAGGCATCTCGGAATTAAATGTAGACCAGCATTATGTAATATTACTAGAGGTTATCTACATTGAGTCCTCCACTATATTGTTTATAAGGAATGCGGTAGAACACTTAAGAGAAATGGAGTCCGTCAAAGGAGACGCGATCCCTCTAATGACATTCGCAGCATGTTTACAAGAGCTAATACTGCATTGGGAACACGGGCAATGGAGAATACCTCCGGTAATCTCATTTTCGCTGATGACTTTGCCCTGCTGAGTAATAGGGGGAAGGAATAAGAAAGCATATTTACAGCACTGAACCAGCGGGGTAAAATCGTAGGCCTGAAAATTTATATGCAGAAAACTAAATTAATGCTTAATAGACTCGGGAGAGCACAGCGGTTTGGTATAGGTGGGGAGGCAGTGGAAGTAGTGAGCCAATATATCTACTTAGGCCAAGTAGTGAGCCCGAATATCAATCATGAAGGCGAGGTAATTAGAAGGATAATAATGGGGCGGAGTGCATTCGGTAGGTATTCTCGAAATATAATAGGCAGGCTACCATTGCCTCTAAAGAAGATAGTGTATGTCAGCTGCATCTTACCGCTCCTCACCTACGTGGCAGAAACGTCTAGGCTCACTAAAATGGTTGAACTTAAATTGAGGACGACTAAGCGATCAATGGAATTGAGGATGATAGCTGAAACATTAGGAACCAAGAAACAGCGGATTTGGGTCAGTGAATAGGTGCGTGTTAACTACATAGTAGAAAGAATTAAGAAGAAATAGGTGTGGTCAGGGCATGTAATGCGAAGGCAAGATAACCGTCGGTCATTAAGGGTAACAGAGGGGATTCTTATGGAAGACGAGTGTGACAGGGGTTGGCCGAACGTTACATGGACAGACAAGATAGAACCGTTTGCGGGGATAAAGTGGCCGCAGTTAGCACAGGACCGGGATAATTAGAGAGCTTTGCGAGAGGCCTTTGCCCTGCAGTGGGCGTAGACAGGCAAATGATAATGGTAATAATAAATGGTAGAGCAGAGAACTAATTCCGGTGCCCTAGACGTTAGTGATCCCGGCGCGATTCGACAGCCACCTAGTGCGCGATCTCCGCTCGTGCGCAAGATAACTTCGCGCCCTTCCGCCATCGAGACACTGTCACATCAATAAACTACCGCAATTTCATAAATCAAATTCGAAAACACCCATATTGCGGCGAGTGGCATGTTCGTCAATTTCCCGCATAGGCGCCTGAGGTAGAACAAGTGTTCCCCACCCACCCCGGGGGGAGTAGTCCGCTACACTTTTCAACAGATTTCACAGCCGCGGAGTGGGCTTTAAATTTGTTGGGTCTTTCTCATGTACCCACTTTGGTAAACTGACGGTGGTGAAGAAGGCATGCGTAATTTCAGGCCATACCACGACCACACACTTGGTGATCTTTCAGATCCCTGCTCTCGTCGGCCTTATTAGACACAGTAACCTGACTCTCAGAGCGAGCTTCGCACTCAAGCTGCTTGTGCTTCCTTCGAAGCCAAGTTTCTCAAAAATAATATATTACTCTCAATACAAATTCGCCTAAATATATCAGAATGAAGGACGCAAATAAAAAAAAGCAGCCTCTTGGGCCAAGTTTTGTTTTTTGGAAAATGCATGTCCCCTTAAAATTGTAAATTGTTTCTCCATTTTTTCGGCAGTGAATATATTGATCTTCACAGGAGCAGTATTATTTCGAAATAGTGGGAGAGATGTTGACCTAAAATTTTCACAAACTAATTATACGGACTTGGCTGGCTCAGACTACTGTATAGGTGTGGGAAAATATATCTGAACAGTAAATCACTCGAAGTGGTAATACAACTACCTTACAGGCGCCGTGTCATAACTGTTACAACAGGGGGCCAAATAATCAATTTGTGAAGAAGCCATAATATTGTATTGATAAAATTGTAGTTTTGGTCATTTGCATGGGCCAGTTACACGCTGATAAGAAATATTACAAATTAAGATACACTTCTTACATAGGAAATTACAAGCCAATGTCTTTCTCTGAAAGAGATTCCACCGACCGCACTGCCGCATGTCATACTAATCCGACACGTAGCGCAAAGGATAATGGTTGATGGTTGCGTTAATTCCAAGAAATAAAATTTTATGTAAGGGAAACTAAAACTTCAAAAAACAACTAAAAATAAGGAAATTTGAAAAATTGTTTTGGAAATAAGTATCTTAGCCGTGTTAGTAAAGCTGCTTGACTATACAAAAGAGCATGTTACTGCTATTTTGTATACTAATATTTGTTTTTTTTTCGCTTTCTTCAAAAATGTGCTGAACAAATAACCGTAAATATTTTGTACTTTAAGGCATTTTGCAAGTTTTTCAGGATAAAAAGTTTGTATAACGCCTTCTATGCCTCTGGTGTTTGAGTTCTCAACCGTAAGGCAACAGTCAATTGCTGTCTCGGAACAACTGCAGCCACAATTGAATGCGGGGTACTTTCGCCTAGGCTGCGTCCAGAAAAAACCCCGTGGTTGCCACTTACATTCTGCTAGAAATAATGGTCAACGTTTTGAAACCGTACTGGAAAAGCGGTCGAAACTCAAAAACCTCAATGTAGAAACTACAGCGATTGGAGAACGTGAACCTTTCCAAAAATAAGACCACTACCAACGAACAAACCCGAGAAAGCACCTGTTTTATGTGTTACCGCTTACTGTACTCCGCTTTTGTTTTCTACTTTTTTAATAATACCGCCATTGTATGCTCTCCTGAGCGTTAATCTATGGTCGGCTATACACAAAGGGGTGGGTTTTGACTAATTTTGAGGCTGTATGGAACCCTGTCCGAATCCAAACTGGTGGCGTGCACCGAAATGGAGGAATTGCAAGGATGTAGGCTTCGCTACGCAACAATATAGCGTACGAGAAGAATCTAAGTGCAACGAGCTGCCCGCTCAGCGCCTGGTTCGTAACGTAGGGCAGTATGCTGAAATTTCAAGTGGCGACACTGCGGCGGCAGTGGATTAATTTCGGCGCTGACAACTGCAGCACAGGCTTACGGCGGTTAGAGATCGCCATTCCCGCAGCCGTATGCAGTGAAGGTCGCACCCGAAATTTTTTTCGAAAAGATAGGGTAATGGGGAGAGAGGATGTTTGCCAAATGAAACACGAAGCCTCTCCTATGCACTGCCCGGGTTAGAACACTATCCCTCTCCCTTCCTGTGGCTACATCCCTGTGTTAAGTCATTTGTTTTAACTCTGTGCAGAGCCGCTGATGCTGTTTGTGTCACTGTATTGAGTGCGGTGATGTGATGACCCTTCAGTGCCCTGTTTCAACGTCCTCCGCACGCCTAGAACCAGTCTGCGCAACTGTTACTCACCGTGATGCCGGACCGGGCACGCAAGTTCCAAAGCTGTATGGAATCCATCCCTCGTTAGGGTTCCCGTATATGAAGCTGGACGGTAAACCTAATGATAAAAGCTGTGCGGTGCGCGAGATCCATTTTGAGTACCGATTCATACATCGGGGCTCCACGAACGTTATCGCTTGTAAAGAAGTGAAAGTTGCGTCCGTTGTGTGCCCGTGATGACACCCAACGTATATATACTGCAGCAGGGAGAAAGCACCTGTTACAAAGAAGAATGCGCCTTTCGCAGGAGTAATGACTCATCACATTCAGATTTCAGATCAGATCACATAGTTTTCAGATTGCACAATATTCAATCGCCATGAACAAAATAAATGACCTTCTGCTCCTTGCTGTGTTCACGCGCTGACCTGTATAACGAATTGCTGGTAATGAATTAAAAGCTCAATCCGGTACCAACGTATGGGCAAACTGTTTGTGTTTTTCAAATCTGGACTGATAAGTTGACTAGCAATGTCGGATTTTAAGTTTTTATTGCACTGCAGCCGCCTTCATTGTCATGATTGTTCGAAGTTCAATCCCGACTCTCATTATGTACGCGAGACGGAAGCTTTACATAGATTCAAAGCCCGAAGGATAGCGCTAAATGCACTAATCAAATCAAATGCCTTTTCTGTACCGCAGATAATCAGTATATCTGAGTAATAGTGTGTCTAGTCTTGGTGTGCTGGGAAGAGCACGGTCAAACACATAATGAAACAGCGAAAAGTTGCGCGTCGCTTTCCGGAGTAGAGTCTAATTGAAGTGTGCTGTTATGAGATTTCGAATACTCTTGACGATGTACTATGTGGCACAGGTAAGAGACCGCAACACTGGTTTCTTCTTTACGCATGGAAAAACATTTATGCAAGGTGATGACGTTTGGGGAAAGGCACATTTGTAATGATTATAAAAGAGGTTCGAAATGGTTGTCTGGATGATATAATGGAGATAACGTAAGTGCTCAAGTGAATTATATAAACGAAATAAAAGGAAGGTCAGTCCTAAATGTTGAAATTCTAGCTAGGATTAAAGAAGCAGAGGAGAGTAGGTGGTTGAAGACACGGGAAGGCATCGGCAGCGTTACCTGAGGGTCACGGCTCCGACAAGTAGAGGATTCAGAGAGAGGGGGCCGATGGTGAAATCTCGGGTCATTGTGGAGAATGAAAACGTGGTGCCCGGTAGTCAGGTCGCCAGCAACAGGAGACGGTGGTTATGGCCGTCCCGTCGACAGGCCTCAGAACCTGACTACTTGCTCGCCAACAATGAGTGTGCTAAGCCTCCCTGTCCCGACAGTAGTACTCATCGGGCTTCCTTGTGGTCATGATGACAATCATCAACCCGTGTTTTCTTCGTTGTATTGCACGCTTCTACTATATTAGCAATGTTCTTTTGATTTTGGGTTTCTATCAAAACGCTCCACCCTCAAAAAAGTTGCCAGGACAGAGCCGCGCACAATTTAAAAGACAAAATCCAAAGAAATAATAACATGGGTAAATAGTGTCCCATATTTATAGCGCAGTATAGAAACTGATATATTGCTTTCAATGCAACTGATAGACATCAGAAGTTCACCTACGACGGTAAGGATCAGAGGGGAAAAGCATACAAGTCTTGCTGTGGAAATGCTGTGCCGTAGGAAAACGATTAATTCTGCTGGTCTTCTTTTCTTCTATAATGGCCAGAACTAGCCATAAAGCGGCAGTAGTCACGGCCCCATCAAGAACCACTCGCAATTTTGGCTTACGCATATTTGTGTGCTATGCAGCTGGGCATACGGAAATTTGTGTAGTTGCAGGCACTTCTTGTAGACATTTTGGCTGTTCAAGACGGCCCGATACACGAGTAGGCATGTCAGATTGAGCATAGAGAAAGAATTCGTCGACCAGCTGAAAAGTTGACTTGGCATGGTCAAGGCTGTGACTGGGCAGCTGCGGAGCCAACCTCGGCCAGCACCTCGGAGCGAACCTCGGCCAGAGCGAACCTCGGCCAGTCTTCCAGCTGGACAGGCCTCCTCGTTGAAAAGCAATGTACACTCAACCATATCCCGAGGCGTCTGCAGCTCTGATGTACGTGGCTCTGGGTTTATGTCGTACGTTCAATCAAGGAAGGGCTCTTGACACTCTTGACCGTGTGTTGATGCTTCAGCACTCTCCTGTCTTCGGCAAAAAATTTGCGCTACTACTGCTCCCGAATAACTTGAAGTTCAAAGCACTCAATTGTGGAATCTTCATTTTCATGGTCCCGAATGAAAAGCGACGTATCTGCTTGTGTGATAGCCGTGCCTAGAGCTGCAGCGTCTTTCACTCCAACTTGTAATGTAGCTGAACCATCAACAAGCGGCATTGTTGTTCGGAGAAAGCTTCGTTCAATGCTTTGTGGCAATATTTTGCTTCCGAATAGGGAAATCGGTTCTACCTTTGGATGCATTCTATTGTCTTTAAGGAGGGTTTATTGAAAAGTTTATGAGCTGACCTTTTCCGCAGTTTCTGGCAAAGGAGCGCATAGCTCACTGCCTTTTTCTTCAATGTTTTCTAACTTATGACATGTTTCTGTGCTGGTAACCAAAAGAGCATCTGCCACCTTTCTCTTAAAGAAGCTCCACAGAGCCACTGGCTAATGTTTCAGTTCTGAAGTCTGCTTTCCGTCGGCATCTTTTTACGCCGGTATTTAAGCTTCGTTTTGAACCTTTCGATTTGTTCTTCGAAATGTGCTTTCAATCTGGAACGCTCACTTTCAACCCACAGGAGCAGTTCGTGTCCTTTCAATCCCGAGTGGTTTCCTTCACCAACAAGTTCTTCCAAATCTTCGATCCCCAGGTTAACAACCTCAACGCTGTAAATTTTTTCCACTCTCTTGAATTCTACTCTCCGGTGTCATGAAGAAGAGTACCGTCGCCGTTGCACTCTAGAAGTGCCCGTACTATACTGAACTCCAATATATAGCCTCATAGATTTTGAGAAAGCATTCGACTCGTTCGAAACCTCAGCACTCATTCTGGCATTAGAGAACCAGGGTGTATATGAGCATTATTTAACAATACTAGAGGAGACCCGCCGCGGTGGCTCAGTGGCTAAGGCGTTGGGCCGCTGAGCACGAGGTCGCGGGTTCGGTTCCCGGCCGCCGCGGGCGCTTTTCTGATGGAGGCGAAAAGCAAAAACGCCCGTGTGTACGAGATTTCGGCGCACGGTAAAGATCCCCAGGTGGTCAAAATTAATCCGGTACCCTCCACTACGGCGCGCCTCATCGCCTGCGTTGCGTTTGCGCGTTAAACCCTACAATCAATCAAAAATACTAAGGGATATTTACAATAAACCCACAGCTACCATCATCCTCCTTAAGGAGAGCAGTAAAATACGTATAAGGAAGGGCGTCAGACAAGGAGACACTATATCTCCAATAGGAGAGGTTGATGTTATTAACAGCTGTTTACAAGACATTGTTGTAACATAGGTTACAAAACATTGTTAAGGGAACAGGTGGGAGTGAGGGGCAATGGAGAATACCTCCGTAACTTCCGATTTCCTGATGATGTTATCTTGCTATGTAACTCGAAGACGGCCTGCAAAGCATGCTCTCCGCACTGGACAAACAGAGTAGAACCATGGGCCTGAAAATATTACGCAGAAAACTAAAGTAATGATCAATAATCTCGGCACACCGAGCGGTTTGAAATAGGTGGCGAGGCAGTGGAAATGGTAAGCGAATATATCTACTCAGGCCAACTTGTGACCCCGGATCTTTACCATGAGGCAGAGATAACTCGAACGATAAGGAACAACCACGCTTTCAAGAAGGCGTGCCAACAAATAAAGAGTACAATTGTATCTATAGGCCACTGAATATGACTTTTCTACCTAACTGGTCATTATTCAGTGCCGTGATTTCCGATGGCCGCATACGATCAACCTTCCTTCACCAAGATAAAAAGATTGATACCGTACACGTCGTTTCGGCTTCACTTTGAATTTTAATCCAATCAGTGACTAACCAAGACTATATTATGATGATAAGGAGGACGCATTTCTTTATTCTACGCAATTTCCTTCCTCGAGACCTTTAACTTGACACCCAGCAAGCCCTATTACTTAAAACGTTCCCTCAATCTGTGACTTACCACGGCTATCTCAGAAATATAACCAGAAAGTATTTTTATATTTGCCCCACGTGATTCCCCTCAACGAGACATTTAACTTGATTCCCTACATACCCTACGAGGATCATTTGGAATTTTAATCAAATCTGACTAACCATGACTCTCATGACTGTAAGCAAGATGCACTATTTTTATGCCCCACGTGATTTACCTAATTTGAACTTGAATTACACTTCATTTGCTTTAGCGGAATCCACATGAATTTTAACCCTATCTATGATTCACCACGACTATCTCATAATTAGAACCACGAAGCCTTTTTTTTATTTGTCCCACGTGATTGGTCTCTTTGAGATCTCACGTTTGGTACCCAACACGTACGAGCGGGGTCACTTCAAATTTTAACCCAAAATTATACTCACCATGACTATCTCATGGCTATAACCTGGAAGCATTTTTGTATTTGTCGCACGTGGTTACCCTCATCCAGACCAATAATTTTGATACCCAACACATCCTACTGGCATCCATTTGAATGTTGACTCAAAGAATGACTCACCATTGCTATCTCATAATATAGCCATACCGCATTTTTTACTAAGATAGCTGCTGCGCCTATAAATATAATCCCGCTAGAAGACATGAATCAAGTGGAATCCGGCTGCAAATATTTAAACAGGACCGCAACTCCAAAGCAAAATCCCCAACATGATAGAGGAGGCGCTAACAATTACAGGCCGAAGAAGTTAAAGCAAAGTTTGCATTTATAATGTGTTTGTCGCCCTTACCAGGCCAAACACGAAGTTACAAGGACTATATGACGATCCACTCTAGAATAGTATCAAAGTATCGAGCGCAACTACGCCCTGACAAGGACGCATAACACTTAGCACAGCTGATGTTAAGTAAACACGCGCTTGCAATATCTACAGGGAACTTCTGTTAACAGAATCACGCAGTTAGTGTCCCTTTGAGCATGTGGTTTGGGAATGTACGCTCGAGTGACAAAGTGCTCGATGCACACATGGGTGGCCGTGGAGTTCGCTGGAATTAATGGCGACTATTACAACGAGGATGAAGCAGCTCGAGCGTGCTCCTCGCGTGTTGATCGGCACCGATGGCGATGATGTCAGCCATACGCAGCTATGATGATACAAAAGGTTCTTCATTGCTATTTACGACCTTATTTATTTGTATTTACGAATTGTAGTGTAATATATTTACCACCGCCTGTTCTTGTCTCAGAGAAACCATATCGGATATATGGGTACTTGGTTGTACTGGAGTTCCATAGGACATGTAGAGCGTTGCTCCAATTTTCGCTATGGCATCGCTTGATGAATCACGACCGTTGATGGCTAAAGTACTTGACTTTATGAAGCGGTTGTTAAAATGGCAAATAATTTCGTTATAAAAATTGGAAAACTTAGCGCCGTATGAAGTTATACCTACGACAAATAGTTTCATGTCTACAATGCGCCATCAAGCTAAACGGATCGCCCTAATAAACGATAAACAGTAGGTTCAATAATTATCAGTTTAGTTCTATAGTTTGCCTGTAGTTTACTCACACAGACAACGTTTTGTGTTCCACATTGTACGAGGACGCAAGCTCTAAGTTCAGAAAATGCCAGGCAACACAGACACGCCATGAAATACTTGCTCTATGGTTGGAACAATGACTATAAAGGCATTAGGTGTAACAGAATATTATGGTCAAAAAGACACCATAATCTGGATACGTAGTTCCGTTTGTTGTTCCTTCACGCCAAAGTGAGCAACAGCGAAAGAATATTTTCTTTGGGCTACAAAAGTATTTGAAAAAAGATTTGCACATGGTACTCCGCAAACAAGCCTCACGTGCCCCTAGTGCGAATAACTGCCATGGGGGTAGATGTTCAGCTAATTCAATAAACTTGTCCCGATTGTAACCATAAATAAAAATGTACATGTGCGTTCAATGAGGTTTGTAGCGGGCTTTCCGCAAGACCAGGCCAAAAAATAATTTACCCCAGCACTGTGTGACCAGACCAAAGCTTGTGCCGAGGGTGTACACAAAGCGCTGTAGCGAATCACTTGTGCATACATTACTAGTAGATGGAGAGTACAGGAACACAAACGAAATTCTAGCGTGGGAAAGCAGCACGAGGCTACGGTAAACAAAAGGGTACCTCAATGTGAAGGAACTCATCGCAATTTTTGAGGAGCTACGCGTTGGTTTAGCCTGTCCGAAGCAGAAGCATGTCATTCTTGAAATCTTGCGGAAGGAAACATTAAGCCTGAGGACGTCAATATTGAGAGCTGAGCCGAAATCAAAGAGCGCCATGAGTGCGAGGAGGCAGCGAAAGAAATGCAATCGAAGAGCGAGGAGGCCCAAAGAAACAGCTGCGTGACCACGAACAGGCGGAAAGGCAGAAACGGAGAGGAGAATCCGAAAGGCACCAATGGAGAGCGGAAGAAGAATGGCAGGAACGGACCTAATTGAAGCGGTTACATTTGGCGCTGCGGCAGTGCTCGCCCGCCTCCAGCGTAGCTATTCCGATTTTTCAGGTGAGTGGCCCGAGATGCAGGCGGAGAGTCAGGAAAGTTAGTATATGCAATGGAAATCGTATTGAACCAAAAAGCTTTACTGTAAAGTGTACAACATACGAGAACCACATTTTGAGGTGAAGTGTCGGTCTTTTGGAATACGACGCAATCGAGATTTTGTTATTCCGTAAAGGAACCACTTGTCATTAATCTGTTAAGGTGGGTATTAGATACAAGCTTACTCCCCAAGCGTTACAATACATATGTTCAGCTAATGAGGTTGGAATGCTGTTATCTAGTCAAAATACACCAACACACGACATAAATTGGTTGCTTCTAGGTTACAAGTCCGTAATTTCAGAGTGATGACTTAGCTAATTTTGCACAGGGTTAACCGTAATGCAAACGCCGCATCCCACTCCCAGAGTGCGCAGTCTCGGCGGCCACATCATTCACATTTAATTAGTGGGATTTTGTTATTTAGGCAAATTTCTCTATTCGCAAGTTATTAGTGTGTTCCCCAACTTTCACTCTTCCACAAGCAAGGAGACAGATTGTGTGCAGACCTGCAGTGACGATCGGCCAATTTTTGTTGCCGCTGGTGTAACCGGCATACCACCGGTCGGAGCGGTGTGAAGTCCACATTACCAGAGAGAAGACACAGTTTCCATTCAGCCTATTGTTTTTTTGTAGCGAACGCACTTTAACGAGAGGAAGCAGAGTCGGTTAAGTTTCGAATGCACCAGCTGAACTCCTCGTAGTTGAGAGATCGGATGACGCGAAGGACTTTCCCACGTATACGGACGCTTCCGCTCGCTGTTTGGCGGTTAACCGTAGCGTACGCGTTCGGCCAAAGCGGTGGTAGCAGGCAAGTGCGATGGATTATGCAGCCAAAAACACGGTAGTAACGCGGAATGCCGTCCCTGGAGATATCGTCATTGTATGTCCAACGATAACGACGGAATACAAAAACGGTGTTGCTAGGAATCAAAACCAAAACTGATGTCGACGGCTCTGAGGGAACCGAGAGAACTACATTCCCACCATTATACTTGTTTCAAGCGCAGTTGCTTTATTTCCGTAAAGGAGAGACGTTTTATGAATTTCAACAACCTGGAAATGGTGAACTCACACTGTTGAATATCATCGCGTTGCTGCTGTAGCCAAGGCGGCGCAAGGGTGTTTTGGTTTCTGCCTTTAACATGATACAGTGCTGTAGGGCCCCGAGAAATGTTTGAGGGTATATTTATTTGATCTAGTCTTCAGAATATGGACACCAACAGAACTTTGACAAATTTGCATCACTATCCCTATGGGCAATTTGCGGGACTAAGAGCATCAATGGGTTCCATTACCAACTCAACCTAGGGTGCTACTTTGTCAACAAAATGTACGCTGCGCGAGGGAGTGTATACGCTTTTGCGGTGCTACAGAGAAGGTTTGCGCCGTACTATGCCGAAGCCTACAGAGTCAAGTTCATTTAGGAATTTCGTCTGTAACAAGTTTACAAGAGAGGAAAAGCATTATAGCATTGATCGAGAAGTATAGTGATAATTTGCCTGGAGTACACAGGAGTAGCAAAAAAAGCCGACTTTGCCCAAACGCATATTTTTCGTATAATCGTCGGTTCTTTCCTCGTTTTCACTTGCATATTTGAGTGACCGCCTCTTGGTATAGGGCGGTGTGCGATGTCTATGCCATATATCGGCCATGGCTGTGGCGCAATGGTGATGCCTGAGAGTTCTGTTGGCGCAGCTCAAGCAGTAACGTAAGCTCCGAAATCGTATCCTCCTATACGCGGAAACGCATTTGCGCCTACAGGGGAAAGGCTTGTATAAGTGAACCACGAACAGGTTTTTGTGGTGTATACGCTCTCCAAACAAAATAAAAGGGTATCCCCTTAAAACAATTTGAAAGGGGAACGATATTCTTTAAAGGAGTACTGACACTAAATTTCTCGCTTTCAGTTTTTATGCTGTAAAAATAGCTGTTGCTCAAGTAATTACCAAAATCGAAAAGAAAGCCGTCAGCCGCAAACACAGATTTAATTATAGCACGTTTATTGCAACCAGTTTTAAATTCGGTCGCCGCGCGGGAAAATGGCCGTTCGAAGGCCAGCTTGCAAGCGGCCCAGTCTGCGGTCACGGTCTCACCCGTGACGTGAGGGATGTTCGCCGCATCGTCTGCTACTATTGCACACGGTGCGCCCTCGCCCGAGCAGTCACATGTCGTCTGAATTGTCAGACTCGGATGAGTCGCTGCCACCCGACAGGCAGAGCAACTTTATTTGGCCAGGCGATTAGGCCGGCGATGTCTTCGCCGTCGTACGTTTTTTAATATCACTGCGGCTCGAACCGGCGCAAACCGTGATAGCAACAGCTTGTCGCCACTCTTATAACCAATCTCATTGCGAAAAAGAAGTTCCACATCGAGAAAGTGGATGTTAGTGTGGTGAAAAATTGTGCTAGGGTTTGTTATCAGCGCTGAATTGAGAAGTGCTGTTTAGATATTTGCCGCGATGGTAAGCCTATTCTGACCGACCTTACGCTGACCGGCTGCGGAGGTTCGGCGCTCCGACCAAGCACTGACGGCACCGGGGTGCGGCGAGCGGCCGAAAAATGGGGCCACCCGCCCGCTAGAATCGAAACAGGCCACGGCAGATGTCTTGGTCACCGATCGCTGAAACGGCAATTTTCGCAAAAATAAACCTCAGTATGCGAAAACGGGGATGATAGTGGGGTGGAACGTTGTGTAAAGGATGGTCATTCGCAGTTGTACAGATACCGGCGATAAAATATTCGCCACGATACTAAGCCTGAAGTTCCCAACACCCAAGCTGACCCGAGCAACGCCGGGCCCGCTGGCTTGGGCGACAGTTCTTTCGGCCGCCGCCGCGCAAGAACTAAGTCCACGTTTAGCGCTGCATGTGGTCGCGTGGAAAATATTGCATCTTGGCGTCGTCGTCGACTCACTAGGACATGCTTCCGCGAGCAGTACTTCGCATTCCGCGAGGTTGCCATAGCACAACTTTGGCGAGCTCGGTGACGCGCACCGCCGCGGCGCCGCGGCGCGCGTCGACATCGCGCACCGCGCGGTGCCGGCACCACGCAGGTTTGGGAACCAGTGCAAGGGAACACCACGCGCCGGCCACGAACTAAAGAGCAAAGACGTCGAACACGCAGAGTGCGCAAAGTTTACAAGCATTGCTCACACAGCTACACCCATACGTCTCCTGCCCCAACGAATACCACCGACAACAGCAGCGCAGGATATCGTTTCCGGTTCCGAAAACGACTATATGACGTCACCCTCAACCGGCCAGACACGCCGGCCGATGTTTCGTCACGCCCACAGCGATTTCACTAGTGCTGCCGATGTGCGGAAGCTCGGGGCCGGGCCAATCAAAACAGATTTTAGATGTGACTCCGGCGTCGTAACGCTGCAAACATTTCTGTGAGGCGTCTGTACAAACTAATGAAGCCAATTATATCATTTTTAGGCGTCAAAAAGTGGTGTCAGTACTCCTTTAAAGGACAGTGGAACGTTTCAACGGTTTTTGAGAACGACCAAATTTACTTGTGCTGTCCAAAGGAACACTGGAAACCACGACTGTAAGCTTCGTCTATCACTACATGAGAAGAACAGAGGTATTTAGAAAAAGTGTAAAGTCGTTCCTTTCTTATGAGGTTGTTTCCTCACGTTTCGAAACCGAAACGAAGCTGGTTGCATAAGGATGGTTGCATCAGTAAAAAATTGATATTTTTTTCAAAAACAACAATGCTTATTTCCACAAAAATACATGAGTCCCAGCGAGCTAATGAAAATTTTCTGGAGGTTGCACGAACATACAACGCACTGGTTTGATATGAGCCATTTAATATGTCACAGATAACAAGCACTTGACAAAAAGCGGTTGAGTGTCCCTTTAACGCATCACAGATCGTGCACTGAATTCCCGATGTGCTTCTCCCGACACATTTACGTTTCTTACCTCCAAATAATTTACAATCGGCCTAGAAGACAAGCTGCCAAATGCGGGGTAATATTGGAAACCCCCAAATAATCCTCATGCAAAAGTTTGGGAATTCTTAGCCAAGCCGGTCATTCCTTATACGACTACCGCAAGAAGTTTACGATGGCACCAGCAAATTAAGATTAGGATTTTGTAACATTTTGCGCTGCACTTTTTCTTCACTTACACTTGACTCGTTTAATCGAAGGATGTCGTACCCTATCCACCTCGTCCATGTTCTTCGGATTCGCGGTACCGATGTGCTCGAAGGCAAGGGCGCCTACCTGTTTGGCCTCTCCCACAGTTTAAAAAGTGCAAAGACATGAATTGGGAAAGGATTCGGTGGAAATAATTTAGCGTTGAAGAACCATATTTTGATCGTTGTGATCTCGGAGTGGTCCGTCATTGAGGGAGACGATAAGATGAAAATGTACACCGTGTGGAGTGTTAAACTTGGAGCAACTTTAGAAATGTATCCAGGGTAATAGCTTCTCCTTTGAACAAAAACATAACACGGATCTCACATATAGTCGTTCATTTCATCTAAGTAGAAGAACAATAATACCCAAGTGCTTAGTTTTAAATTATTTAAAAGGAACATCGTCTTTGGTACTGGGGTTGGATTTTGGCTATTTCGTACCAACACGGACTGGCGGCCGAGCCAGGGGTACTAAAAAAACTGCACGAATGTAACGGCAGATAAAAAACCTGTTTTGGGGGCTACGTTAGGATGAGTTGAAATATTTACATGAGAGTTGATGCTCATCATATAGATATACATGCATGCCTAATTGTTACCAACCCAAATAAAAATTAGATATTTTTTCATCTGCTCTCTAATCGTCTGTTGTCCGTGTGCCGATTCCCCAGGCGTACAAAATGAGGCTCGCGATTCTTTCTCCGCAGTTTCTGGCTCTTATCTTTTTACTCCATAAGTGTATCGTTTGCATACCTGTACTTGTGACGTGCCGTTACGACCGATTTCACTGCAGCAGAACAGGCTAATTCGCTGAACGCCTTTTCAAATTATAACTTTCCAGAAAAAGCAACGATGCTTATGGCGCTATCCGTACAACCCACTGGTGAATGCCTAAAGAGGGACAAGTGTTCCCTAGATAGCCCCCAGGGGCCACCAGTATTTTTATATTATACAAGGTCTAAGCGCGGTATCTTCCACAATACAAATAGAAGAAATTATGCCACATGCGCTTTTAATTCTAAACTAAGAAAGTGCGGCCTCCATTCACTTGCTCGAAAAAGTTGTGAACAACTGCCCTGAGACAACTCGTGACCATTGTTGCTGGACAACATGATCTAGGCGAAACGAACCATGCTTGGTGGGGAAGAAAATTATTTACACCATGTTGCAATCTGTTTAAAATAGCGCCGTAAAACGTCGATCTATGCCTGATCGCCACACGTCTTCATATATTCAGTGTAGGACGCCTCTGTGGCTACGCGTGTTTGTCCACTTTCTCTTTTTCTCGCTACAACATTTCGAAAAACCTAAAACCGTCGACAAGGATAGGAGGGTCTTATATGGGCTATGATTATTTCCACGTTTCAATATTTTCATATTTTGCTTGTAAAAAACGCATCAGAGAGCAAATACTGGGAGGCGTGGGGCTACATGGCGTTCACCTGATGCGGGTGGCAACCTTGGCCAATGGGAGAAAAGTAAACAAAGCCTTGTGGTTTCCCATCAAATAAAAAACAGCCCGAAAAAAAATTATTTTTTCAGCCTCAACAGAGAGCGGCGTTGGCCTCGGGTCCACTGCCTTCACACTGGCTTGAACCCTTATATAATTTTTTGGTGCTTTGCCTTAGCCGGCCATGCTGGATTCATTATATTTCGGGTGTCTGCCTTGAAGATATGTTTTGTCCATATGATTTTTTTGTTACAATATATGGTGTGCATCTCATTGGCGAATAGAGTGAGCTTCCTGTACGTGCCATGACGGGTGATATTAAAACACGCGCTCTCCTCTCTCCAATCGAACCCAAATACCGTACTCAACTGCGTTTAACATCACACAGGGAAAGCATGCACTGTGCATGGGCACCGAGTCTCAGTAAAATATTAAGACGCTTCCTACAAAATGTGCGAAGCTATCACAACTACGCAAAAAAGCTACGCAAGAAGCCCTGCATCGGGGTGTCATGCCCGAATGAAAAATGTGGCACGGGGCCGAGGACAAGAGGCAGGAGCGGGGAAGGATGAAAAGCCCAACCAAAGGAACAAGAACACCAGGAAACCTAACGCATAAAGGAAGGGAAAATGATGGTATACGAAAAAGAACACAAGAGTAGTTGGAATGCCGATCCGCGTCTGACGCCCGGTTCGAGCGACGAAGAACTTGGGGCAGTCGACCGGATAATCAATGCCCATCATCATCATCATCATAACCAGCCTATCTACGCCCACTGCAGGTCAAAGGCCTCTCCCATTATTCTCAAATTACCTCGGTCCTGTGCCAACTGTGACCAATTTATCCCGTCAAACTTCTTGATCTCATCTGCCCATCTAACTTTCTGCCGCCCCTTGCAACGCTTGCCTTCTCTAGGGCTCCACTCTGTTACCCTTAATGACCAGCGGTTATCTTGCCTTCGCATTACATGCCCTGCCCACGTCCATTTCTTCTTCTTAATTTCTACTAATATGTATTTAACACCAGTTTGCTCCCTGACCCACTCCGCTCTCTTCTTGTCCCTTAATGTTACACCTATCAATTTCGGCTCCATTGCCCGCTGAGTCGTTCTCAATTTAAGTTGAACCCTCTTAGTGAGCCTCCAAGTCTCTGCCCCGTAGGTGAGTACCAGTAAGATGCAGCTATCATACACTTTCTTCTTCAGCGACAATGGTAGGCTGCTATTCATTATCTGAGAATGCCTGCCATATGCACCGCACACCATTCTGATCCTTCTAATTTTCTCTGCCTCATGGTTCGGATCTGGGGTCACAACTTGGCCTACGTAGATATATTCGCTTACCACTTCCACTGCCTCACGACCTATCTCAAACTGCTGTGCTGTCCCGAGGTTATTGATCATTACTTTAGTTTTCTGCATATTAATTTTCAGGCCCACGGTTTTACTCTGTTCGCCCAGTGCGGAAAGCATGCTTTGCAATTCGTCCCCGAGTTACTTAGCAAGGCAACGTCATCAGCAAATCTGAGGTTACTGAGGTATTCTCCATTAACCCTTACTCCCCTCTGTTCCCAATCCAATGCTCTGAATACTTCTTGTAAACATGCTGTGAATAACATTGGAGAGATTGCGTCTCCTTGTCTGACACCCTTCCTTATAGGTATTTTACTGCGCTCCCTATGGAGGATGATGGTAGCTGTAGACCGATTGTAGATATCCACTAGTATTCTTACATAATGCTCATCTACCCCCTGGTTCCGTAATGCCTGAATGACTGAGGGTTTCGACCGAGTGAAATGCTTTGTCGTAATCTATGAAGGCTATATACAGGGGTGCAGTACACTCAGCGCACTTCTCTATCACCTGATTGATCATGTGAATATGGTCCATTGTTGAATAACCTTTACGGAACCCCGCTTGTTCTTTACGTTGACTGAAATCTAAGGTTGCAGAAATTCGGTTAGCGATTACCTTGGTAAATACCTTGTAGACGACTGAAAGTAAGCTGTTCGGCCTGTAATTTTTAAAGTCCTTCATGTCGCCTTTCTTATAGATTAGGATGATGTTCGCGTTCTTCAAAGATTCCGGTACCGTTGCGGTCATTAGGCATTGCGTATACAGGTTTCCAGTTTTTCAAGTACAATTTCTCCGCCATCCTTCGGGAAGTCTGCTGTTATCTGATCCTAACCAGGTGCTTTGCCCCCTTTCATTTTCATCAAAGCATTCCTTACTTCTTGAGTTGTTACTGGTGGGATGTCTATCTCCTCTGAACTACTCTCTCGTTCGACATTATCCTGGATGTCCCGGCTACTGTACAGATCCCTAAAGAACTCCTCGGCCACTGTGACTATTTTAGCCCTATGTGTGATGACAATGCCTTGCTTATCCTTAAGTGCATACATCTGATTTTTCCCAACGCCAAGACGTCTCTTCACTGCTTTCAGGCTACCTCCGTTCTTTACAGCGTATTCGATCCTGTCCATATTATTCTTCCGCATGTCAGCTGTCTTACACTTATTGATTAACTTCGAAAGCTCCGCTAGTTCTATTCTGTCAGCTGCAGTAGAGATTGTCATGGTTTGATGTTTCCTGATTAGATCTTTCGTCTCATGTGAAAGTTTACTAGTATCCTGTCTAGCCATAGTGCCCCCGACTTCTACTGCACACTCCGTGATAATGCGTGTAAGGTTGTCGCTGGCTTCCTGTGTCGTAAGCTCGGCTTCCTCGTTAAGAGCGTAATATCGGTTCTGCAGCGCGATCCTGAATTCTTCTACTTTACGTCTTACTGTTAGTTCATTTATCGGCTTTTTTCGTACTAGCTTGTTGCGGTCCCTCCTCAAATCTAGCCTGATTCGAGATCTTACCATACGGAGGTCACTACACCTTACCCTTCCGAGCACTTCCACATCCTGCACGACGCCAGGGTTATCGCATACTATGAAGTCTATTTCATTTCTGTGCTCCCCATTCGGGCTCCTCCAGGTCCACTTCCGACTCTCCCGTTTACAGAAGAAGGTATTCATTTTCCGTAGGTTATTCCGTTCGGCAAACTCAACTAGTAGGTCCCCCCTGCTATTTCTACAGCCCAGACCATAGTTCCCAACTGCCTTGTCTCTAGCCTGATTCTTGCCTACTTTAGTTAGCATTGAAGGCCCACATACTACGGTATACGGTGTGTTTACTTTAGCCATTGCCGATTCCACATCTTCATAGAAGTGTTCCACTACTTGGTCGTCGTGACTGGATGTGGGCGCGTAGCCCTGCACCACCTTGAGCTTGTATCTCTTATTGAGCCTAATTACAAGACCTGCTGCCCTTTCGTTAATGCTATAGTATTCGTCTATGTTGCCAGCTATGCTTTTATTGACTATAAATACCACTCACAGTTCTCTTCTGTCCTCTAGACGACGGTAACATAGGACGTGTCCATTTTTCAGCACGGCAAAGGCTTAGCCTGCCCTCCTAACCTCGCTAAGCCCTATTACATGAATACGCTAAGACCCATGAATACGCCAATCAATGCCTAATGCCGACGCAACTGCCAATCATCAACTATACACTGCTGGAATAAAGCCTCGACCCTGTTAGCCTAGTCTGCACATATGGAACACTTGAAACACTGTCGCGGGCTGTTTCTGTTCCGCCGCCATTGCGCTGACTGCCCTTGCTCGCCGTGGCCGCCACCTACCAACACTGGGACATTTCCGCAAGGAAATTTTAGACTACGGCTGGTCCAGTAGACCTATTCTTTATTCCCAGTCATTTACTAGGGCGATAAGTTTTATTCCTGTATGCAATCGGCAGTAGAAGTCATTGGTAGTATATTATTCCTTTATTTATACAGGTAAATTATGTTTACTCTATTTGGGGGGCTTACCGAGTGCAGCCCTGCGCATATCTATTTTGCACCGAACTTGATCCTCGTCGTTACATTCGCTCAGATATTGCAACCAGTTGAAAATAGTTACATTCTTCTGTTTGATTAGCCTTTAATTAAAATTCAAATAGAGGGCACTGTCAGCCCAGCAGCGATGGCTCAGAGGTATAGCAGTCGCCTTGTATGCAGGAGGTACCGGATTCGAATCCGCGTACCGCCGGGCAGACACCGGTTTCTCTATTGGGTACTGGCGTCCCAGGTCGAGTGCGAACCCTAGAAAGGGGAATTCGCGTCTCGAAAGCTGTCTTTACCCTTGCGAGGGGCCCCTGACCCTTGTCCATCTGGTGGGACCCCCGGCCATCATGCGGCGTTTCGCCATTGCCGGCGGTGAAATAGTCTGGCGGCATGTCCTACCACAGGCGGTTGCGAGTTGAGCGTCCGGCGTGGCTGTGGAAGGCACCAAGTGCATTCGTGTGCCTTGGTGGCGCAGGGCACCTACCGGTAAAATAGGTACAAGTGACTCCCCGGCCTGGCTCTCGACCCTTGTGTGGGACTACAACGCTTGGGAATTTCACCTGGCTTGCACGTGAAATCACCACTATGGAATGGCTGCAAATATGCAGGAAGCTGAAAAGTGGTAAAAATAAAGGTAGCCTTCCAGGCGTGGATTCACGTTTCAAGTGTCCGCAATAGACCAGGGATGCCTGTACCAATTAAAGGAACCGATGGGGACCCGCTGCTACCAGGATTCGAACCCGGTGCCTCCCGCATACGAGGCGAGTGCTGCAACTCTGAGCCATTGATGCGGTTAAAAGTTCCTGCGTTTTTTCAGCCACCCCTTTTCATAGGGGCAATTTCTCGTGCAAGCAGGGTGAAATTCCCAAGCGTTTTAGTCCCACACAAGTGCCGCGTGCCAGGTCGGGGAGTCGCTTCTACCTAATTTATCGGTAGGTGCCCGGCGCCACCAAGGCAAAGGAATGCACATGGTGCCTTCTTGCGGAACAAACTTGCGGAAAACAACGTCCAGCTGTGGTGGCGTGGGCGGCAAGCGGCCAAATTTCGAATTGAAAACTCGCGAGATGTTTTATCACTGTTATTCTCTGCCTACGTTCAGCGTTCACTCGGAAGATATCTCTTCAAACGTGTGCAGTCGCACCCTCGTTTCTAGAAGCATCTATAAATCCAACTTTGTATTTAAAGCAATGGCTGCGCATCGAACCCAGTTTTGTCATGAGATCTCACCTATACTGGACAGCGAATAGCAAAACATCACTGCGCAGCAGCATTTCTCCATGCAATGCCATTCCCACTGCCTAAGGGCTTTGAATTACATTCTGTTCTCGGAAGTCTGTGGGGCAACACAGCACCTTTTCGAAGATAATCGTCGGATATGTGGAAGTGCATTTGCAACTGTGGGGAAGTACTGCCTGTACGATTCGGTTAGTATGATTGAGTTCCAAGAGTTGTACGTTACAGTCTTTGCTTAAGAAGATGTGAATTCCTTAATAATTAGTAGTCTACACAGCGTTTATCCTTGTGTCATGATTATTTGCATAAGCTGGACGTAATGTATCACTTTATTTTAAGTATTTCTAGGTCTGAAAGGTTTCTGTCAAATGACCTTCTCGGTGATCGTCATGTGTCCATCGTACAACTACTGCATACCATCCGCCGACGATCGGCCGCCCAGAGCGCTTAAACCAAAGCGTCGGCGAGATGCTGTCGATGTACGTTTCAGCGGATCATGATGACTGGACCTTGTGCTGCGGTACGTGAATAATACGTAACATACAGCCGTACAGGCCACAATAGGTTTCTCTCCAATTTTCTGTTTTTATGTACGAAGCTTGAGCAAGCAGCAGTGGGTATTGAACAGGAAAGATACCGGTGCGGGTTTTGAATTAGGCTAATGAGCTATCATTTGTTGAGAAGTTTTGCGGGGCACTTCAACGACTATATTCAAGGGCTTGCCCCTATGGGCCTCATAAAAAGTCTGGCTCAGCTTTCTGTTTTGGAGCAAGGGTAGAAAAATGGCAAAACTATTGGTCTACCTTGATTCTCCCTACACTGACAGTGGATCCCAAAGGAGAGGGAGAACCCGGACCCCAGTTGTGCAAAGCCCTTTTGTGCGGCGCTATAAAGCAAAGACCAATACGGTATGCACACTGTTTTATTTAGAAGTAATTGTCGTAATCCCATTCGTCGTCGTCTTCCGACTGCACAGCCGCGTACGGCCAATCTTGTTCTAGTGCATCGTCGTATCGCTAGACCTCCACCACGTCGTTCGCTGCTCCTACGGCTCTCTCTACTTGTTGATTTTGAAAGGATGGCGTGACCGATTAGTTCTCATTGGCTTCCGCAAGGCTTCCCATGGGGCGCTGCTAGCTACCGGACGGGGGCGACAGAGGCGGGAGGTCCTCATGTGGCGAAAGCCCACATGCAAAACTAGCAGATGCAGGGTGGTCTCCCCGAGGCAGTCGCTCCCAAGCGCTGGGTATTTTTAACGCGATAGCCTGTTTAGGCTCCTTTTGTATTTCCCAGTGGCTGCTAGCGTCCGCGGAAATACATCAAGCGTTCGCGGAAATACATCATCGCTGCCATCCGGAAGCTACGCTGAGACAGCGAGATGTGAGGGCTAGACTAAAACTGGAAAATGGCGCAGCGGCAATTGAAGCGTGGAAAGGAGGACAATGATACTATGGCGGAGACGAAAGAAATGAGATGTGTTTTGAGCAGCTGTTGCACCTGAGCAATGAATTCCGTTTAACGCCTTGTCGGCGGTAGCGTGCCCGGCAGACACCGTCGCCAACCGTTCCTCCGAACTAACGCCATCGCAACAAAGTCCGCCTCCACCGAAAGATCAAAGTTTTAATTTTCGGTGGTTCATGTGCGGAAACCAGAACTATGCCATGAGGGCCGCAGTTGTGGAGGGCTGCGTAATAATTTCGACAAACTTAGGATCCTTAATAGGCGCTGAAATGGTGACTCGCAGGCGTTTTGTTTTCTCTCCCCATTAGAAAAACGAGCTCCCCCTGCAGGAATCAAAACGGCCTCCTTAGACTCAGCCGCGCAACGCCTTGCCCATGGATCCACTTCGGTGTGTTTTGTACCTGAAATATTGCCTACACAATCAGTGAGTAACCACACTTAAAGGGGGAACCAGGGAATACCTTCAGTCTCCCAAAGGTTGAAGTCATACATTTTGAACAGAAGCGAGCGAACATAGCGCCTACTTGCGTGAATTCTCAAACGGATTTTCGATATTCCCGCGGGTCTGTTTCCGCTGCGAGCTATGTTTTGCAAACGACGGATGGGGCCATGCGGCCAGGTTAAAAGCACCCTAATATACGTACAGAATTCCTCCAACTTAAAAGTTACATAAGGCCTTGTGCTTGCGCCTAATGCTGGCTGGCGGTATTGTCGAAAACATGCTCGGCGTGACTTTAGATTCAAGCGTCAGAGCACATCTCAGAATCACCAAAAGAGAAATATTTTACCAATTGCTCATCTTTTTTGTAAAGCCACTGCATGAAGGTCGTGCACTGCGCTTCGCGCCGGTGACTCAGGGAATGTACTGGATATACGCGCTCACCTCAAGTCGCGGCTTTCCGTTTGCAACGGATGGATGGGCTTCGGTCTAAATAGCTCTGATGTTAGAACACTTTAGATTTTCTGTTTGAAATTATTTGCTTCTATATAGTCATGCGTGGTGCCTCTAGTTGGGATGTTGGAGTCCTTAAAACGTTGTTTTTTCCGCCTGTGTTAGCGCCTTGAACGGGCACTGTTGATGGGAAAAATGTTGGTTTTTTTTTATAAAAAAAGCAATTGCGCGCAGTGTTCTATGCTGCACCTGGCACGCATTTTTGAATTTAGCGCTACGAAATCACAAATGTTGCATCACCGTCAAGCGTTCGGAATTTTTTTTATGGAGTGGAACACTCCTTAATAATGCTATCATAATTTTAACTGGTACAATACGAGATGCAAAGCCGTCCGATCTGGTCATAGGCAGGCCTTGTGTGTTATTGCGAAAGCAATAAAAAACATACATTTCGGAAATTCGTATTCAGTAGGAGCGAGCAATAACTCCGAAAATTTCGATGCAAGGAGGCGAATAGAAGCATATGCAAGTTCAAATAATGCCTGTGATGGTATCCATGGGACGACGGAATGCGAGCTAACCATGGAGCCCCCAGAACAAAGTCCATGTTTTGGCCCCACTTTATGAAGATGAACGCAGAAGTTATGTTATGGCCACCGGAATAGAAATGTTTTAAGGGATGTGTACGAAGGGCTGCAAGAATATAACGAGGATTGATTCGGCAAACCTGGTAAAAGACTGTATGAAGGGCTCACATAGGCGAATATTACGAAAGAAAGGGAAAATAAAAGTAGAAAAGAACCCAAGCAAAAAAGTATGTAGACTTTGGTAACCAGAGAACATCGCGCAATAGTAACGGACTACCAAAATATTTTCACCATGCTGCTTCTAGACGTAGCAAAGATTGCTTAAAATAGTAGCATGCATGTTATCGTCTCCGTCCTTGCAACAATGTAAAGAAGACAGTGATGGAATGAGAAAATGTTCGTTGCAACGACGCTGTTAGAATACAGTCGCTTTAGTAGATACCAGTATCCTTTCGGAGCTGTTTATTTTAGTATGAACTCATAATTGTTTTTGTGAGTGGCCTGCGCAGAATATGACGGCCCAGGAATGCACGCCACAGTTCGAGTACCTAGGCAGCACTGATATATTCGGCGGGCAAGGAGGTAGGCGCTCTTTTTAGCTAAAGCCATCTGTAGCATACACCACCACTACCATGCACATGCGAAGATTACACGCCAGACAGATATCCCTCGGATCAGGAAGACGTTTGCACAGAAAGATGGCATTCACTGAAATCGTACAACCACAGACAGAAATAAGCGTATCTGAAAACGAAATATGGAGTGCCTGAATTAAAACCCTTTAGTAGTCGTAGGCGGGTACTATTTGTTGAGCTTGTGTATTTTACTGTATTTGCACTGACTGCACACGCGAAAAGTGCGTTCATTAGCTGTCCCTGTACAGCCGCAGTCTGCTCAAAATTAAGAAACCACTGTTCATTGTAAGATTATTCTCCGAATATAAAATGCATAAACTGGCTTCTTGCGTCTTTGTTGATTTGGTACCCTAGCATCCGGCAAAGTGCCCATTCACCACAATCTTTAGCTGGTTATGATACTAACGTAGTAGCTTCAGCATTGTTGCTTCTCCAGAGCCTTTCAGAGTAACAAATTCTGAAACGTCTCTAAAGATTTTAAACCATCGTTTGAAAAAAAAGACTTTACGCCATGTCATCGACAAAAATAAAGCCTTCGGAAAAAGAAGTGAAATACAATAATGCGGAATCAGACTTTTCGAATATTCGGCCAATTGTATTCAATTTTTACAAGAACGAAAGACCTCTGCAATTCGTGCGTGGCGTAATTTAAAAGCACAAGCCACCTAACATTTTACTGAGAAGACCTGTTGTATTCTGGTATATCCTCACCTTTTCTTTTTTTTTGGCTGTAATTCAAGTTTTAAATATCCTTCAGAGGCTCTATGCCGGCGGCATTTCTCGAGTATTAGTTAATATTGTTCTTGAATAGTAAAAGGTTGATTGTATTTCTGCGAGTTTTTATTGAAGAAGAATCACGCTTTTTAAGCTTTTATTATTGGTTAGGACTTGTGAAAGAACATTGGACAACTTGTTTCTATATTGAATTGTTTTCATTAAAAAGCCTCTCCTCCATCTCTCGAAATTTTTATAACCGCTTATTAAGGCTACAAGCATTTACTATAATTTTATATCCAATGATTTTCCCTTTTGGAAAGGTGTAACCAACGCCCCTGTTTTTATCAGGCCGGTTTTCCCGTGGAAAGCAAAAGATGCTTTTTGGGCAAACTATAGTCTCCTTGTTGTCAAAACTAGTCAGGGTAATAGGGAGATTGCAAATAAAATGTCATTTTAAAAATCATAAACCATTACGTTACTGAAAAAAATTGAAACCACGTTTTAGGCTAGGTGGCTGCAGCGGTTGAATTTCGCTGGACCGGGAGGATCACATTGCAGACATTGTTGCGATTGGTGCAGAAAGCCCGGCGAGAACCGCACGTTCTGTGTTGCAAGATTTAGGTCGTAAATCAGTTTACTGGCATTATCCTACACCCATTAAAAAGAAGGCTGTAAATAGCGTTCCGTCCAGACGGAATGATATACAAGTGGTAAAGTTCCATCCAGACGGAACAGAATGCGGCGGGTTATCCTTCCGTCCAGACGGAATAAAACTGTGAGCTCAGCGTTCTGTCCAGACGGAGCCGGCGTGAAATTTAAATTTGTACAGTTACGTCGAGACGAAACTTAAACCGGCTGATTAGTTGCCATGTTCGGTACTCGTATTTGGTGTAGGGGTTGCGCCCGGGATAATAGCACTGTCAAGCCGGGTTCGATTCCCCCCGGGCACGATTTTTTCTTTATTTTCCGTGGTTGTGCCAGCGTTTTGTAGCAGCTAAATTCGCGCCCACTTTAAAATTGCCGCGGTGAGAGTGGTCGGTCTAAATTTTGTACTCAACAGAGCCAAGGCCGACGTAGCCATCGCTAGTTACGGCCGATCTCCTGTAATTTTTACCAGTGATGAACAGTGAATCAGGCTAGTCAGTGAGTGGAAGCGGTTTGGCCGGCTGGGTAAAGATAAAAATGACTGCTCTCACTGAAATACTGTGAAGCGGGTGGCGACTTGGCGATCCGTTCGAATTGAGCTAGAGTTAGCCCGATCATCTGTGAATAATAATAAGGATTATTAATAAACCCTCATTCTATATTCAGTGAGCGGAAGCGGTTTGGCCGGTTGTGTATAAATAAAAAAGACTGCTCTCAACGCGAGTTGTGTTTCCTCTGGACGGACCTTTAGCGATTGTTGCTTTTCCGTCTGGACGGAACTCGACTTTTCTCTTAGCCTTCCATCTCGATGGAATGGCAACTGTCACTAAAGTTCTGTCCAGAGGAAACATAACTCGTGTTAAGAGCAGGCTTTGTTTATCTTTACCCAGCCGGCCAAACAGCTTCCGCTCAGTGACTAGGCTGATTTACTGTTCATCACTGGTAATAATTATAGGAGATCGGGCGTAACCAGCGAGAGCTACGTCGGCCTTGGCTCTGTCGATTACAAAATTTAGAGCGACGCCCTCACTGCGTCAATTGTAAAGTGGGCGCGAAGTTAGCTGTTACAAAGCGCTGGCACAACCGCGCAAAAAAAAGAAACAGCACGTGCAGGGGTATTCGAACCCGGTACCATAGCGCCATTATCCGAGGCGCAACCCCTACACCGAATAGGAATACCGAAACTGGCGACTAATCAGCCGGTTTTAGTTTCGTCTGGACGGAGCTACAAATCTCCCGCCGGCTCCGAATGGACGGAACGCTAAGCGCTCAGTTGTATTCCGTCTGGACGGAATGATAACCCGCAGCGCTCCGTTCCGTCTGGAGGGAACTTTAGCAGTTGTATATCGTACCGTCTGGACGTAACGCTAGCCACAACGTTAAACGAAACTACCAGGACCTTAGCCTTACTCAACACGTGCTTTATCTCAATTTTACCCATTGGGTCCCCTTCCTTCTTCCATCCCACCCTCCGTCTACTTCTGTCCACGGGCAGCAATCTTGCAGTGTTTTTTATTAAAGAAGCACTGGCAATAATAGTTTTCATTTCGGTTTTTACACTGAAATACCTATTTCTGTGTAAATACCTATTTGTCCAGTAATTACAAAAATTGAACCAAAAGTAGGAAGCCGCCCGCATAGAATAATTATAACGCATCTATTCCAATCAGTTTTGAATTCGGTTGTCGCGCGCCAAATGGCCGTCCGAATGCCGAACGGAGGGTCTGACGCCACGGTTTTGCGGCCACTAGAACTGCTGCTTTCGTCAATCAAAAACCCGTGACGTCGGGGACGTTTGTTGCAGCATCTGCTACGATTGTACATGGTCGGCAATCGCTCGCGCAGTCGACATGCCGTCTGAATTGTCAGACTCGGGTGAGCCGCTGCAACTCGATCGACAATGACAGACGGAACACGTTTTTGTGGCCACACCGGAGGCAATTTGGCGGGCGACGTCTTCGCCGTCGTCCGTCTTTAATTATTGCTGTGGGTCGAATCGCGCCAACCATGGCTTTTTGCCGCTATTCTGAATAAATCTGGGCGGTGAAAAGAAGTTCTCCATAATATACGTAGATGTTACCGTGGTGAAAAATTGCGTGAAGGATTGTTATCAGCCCTGTTTTAAAAGCGGCGACGAGATATCTGCCGCAATGCCACGCCAACGGTGGCAGGCCCGAGTTTCGGGAGCCGTTAGGGGCACAGCGGCACGCGAGGATGCGAGCGCTTTCTGGATGGCGCTACTGGTGAGGAAGAACCAAAACAGACTTTGGCAGATGTCTTGGTCGCCGATCGCTCAAGCGGAAGATATAGCGAAAACACAGTTCCGCATGCGAGAAAGGGGATGATAGTGTGATGAAAAGTTGTGCTAGGGATTACCATTCGCAGTTGCCCAGGTAGCGGCGATAAAATATCCACCACGATGCTATGCCTAAAGTTCCCATCACCAGAGCCGATCCGAAAACGCCAGCCCGCTGCGGGCTGCGGGAGCGCCTCTTCAAAAACTCGACGTGCTCGGGCGCATTGCGTTCGGGTTCTCGGAAATTCTTGGGGGCCACCAAAGCAGTGTTCCCCTATTCTAAATGTGCCTCATCTTTCCCACTAACATTTTACTGGAGGTCATCCGTCTACTTTGGGATCACCAAGTCGCAATCAAGTACAGCGAGCAAATTCTGCTCGCCCGCTTGGTCAACCAGTTCTTGCGGCCGCCGCCACGCAGGAACTCAACCATGTTTCGAGCTACGCGTCGTCACGTGGAAAATAATGTATCTTGGCGTTGTCCGCGGATTTGTTCGGACAGTATTCCACTCTGCAGCACATCGCATTCGTCAGCTTGCCATATCAGAACTTTGGGGATCTCAGCGACGCACACAGGCTGCTCCGATTGGACACCGCACAGTTTTCGGCACCGGCAAGGGAAGACCATGCGTCGGCCACAAGACATGCAACACGCAGTGCCAAAACTTCAACAGCATTGTATTGAAATCACAACGAATCAAGATAAAAAACATGCCAGGCGAAGTTTTTACACGAAGATATATATATATACCTCCAGAGAACATATTTATTGTTTCCTAGTAAAGAGTCTTTACGTTGGCCTCCTTATTCCAGAAGTCCATTGGCACGGGCCGCGTCTTATGCCCTCTGACCCAGCTTGCGCGGGACGTCGAGGGAAGAGCTGGCCAACGCGCTCTCTTAAAGCTCATCAGTGCGGAAGGGATTGGGTGGGTCAAGTGGGCTTCATGTACAGCCGCGGACCATATAAAAAAGTGTCACAGATTCCCTACAGAAGCAGTACAAACGGGCATACACGGTGGGGGCTATGTAGTTCTATCTGCTCGGGAGGGGGTAGGTATTAGTTTGCAGGGCGCGAAGTATTTTGTCCTGGCCCTTGGGTAGTTGTTTCTGCGGTGGGTCGTAAGTTTGTTGGTGTAGTTGATAGTGCGCGGTAATCTCCTGATACGAGACTAGAGAACGTTTCGAATGCTTACTTCATTTCCACCCTGAATATTCCGTATGGCAGATTTTCCGTTGTAAAAAATGCGCTCAAGCCTAACCGGGGTGTTGTGTAGGTCATTTTTACAATATTTATGAGAGAACATTATTTATTGACCGGCAGAATGATTTTAGCCTTCCCGGCATCAAGTACTGAAAGTTATTTGTAGGCAAGGTGCTAGTTATCTCGTCTCCGCACACACGCCTACGCCAGTGTTTCCTATGACGCAGACAATCGCGAAGTGTCTTGACTGTGCAGACTGCGCGTTTAAAATAGACGAAGTCAACCATGTTCACACAAGTGCAATTCAGATCTATATATTGGACTACAACTTAGCGCTGATTTCGCGTCACTGCAGTTGCTATATGTATACCCGTGTTCCACCGCTTCGCTTGAGAAAATGTCAAGGGAGATGAAAGGCAGGAAAAAACTCAGCAAAGTTAAGAGGGCAATGGGATTTTTAATCAAAGGTAACTATTACCGCAAAGGATAAAGCTACTTTCCGGGAAGAAGTTTTGAGGGTGAAGTAGAGGCTACCGCAAATTTGCGATATTTTTTTCAAATGAAGAAAGGAGTCCCTATTGCTTAGCTACTTGTGGGTGCAAGGTAAAATTTTCAGCTCGGGCGTTACCCAAAATACCCTCTGCTGACGTAGGAAAGCTGTTTCTCAACGAATAAACGGAGCGACAAATTCGCCCTTTTGTCTCGGTGTTTAGCGCGAAGTGAATTTTGCATCCCACCACGCGTGGTCGAAATGTGGTAGTCCACATTTTCCCCATTTTTATGGTATTTATTTTACTTATTTTCGCCTTTCTTATTTACGTTTACGGGCAAGTATAAATACGGCGTCCTCACTAGCAAAAACGCACGGTACATTTTTGAGCCGTTCGTGAACAAGGTATACCTCCAATCAGCGCCTCGATGGGAAACTTGACCACTAGCAGGGTGAGTGCCGAAAACGCCGACAATCGGCCCGGTGCGAATGCACCTGTCACGGCCTACAGAATAGCCGGACGAGCTCGGAAGCACCGGTTAAACGCCTCGTACTACAGGGGCCAGATGACCCGGTGCGCGGTCCGACATTTCGGACTCTTCGGCTCATCGTGTGGTTTCGCCCAAAGTAGTGCTAGCATTCTGGTGCGAGGAACGTCGCAGCCAAAATATGGCAGTGCTAAGCAATACCGGTTTCTAAGCTATGGAGATTACGCTATACGGAGAATAACGTCGGGCACCGAGCACGTTGTTGCTGGCAGCAGAAAACAAAACTCATGTACATGAATCAAAATCCACTACAAGAACAGCATTCTGCACCTTAGACTTGTTGCAAGCGCAGTTGATCTACTTCCGCAAAAAAAAAGTTGCATGAATTTTAAAACCTCCTCACTCAGCAAATCAAATGGTATTGTCCTCGTAGCGGCTGTAGCTGTGCAATGAGACGGCACAAGCTGTTTTTTGTTCCCGCCTTTAATATGAGACACTGCATCATGGTCTGCATAACTAATTAGAGTACTTTTATTCATACGGTGTTCTTTAACGACATGAACAAAAGTTTAAATTTTACTTCAGTGCCCTCTTAGGTAATGTGGATGAGGTGGTGAATTGTTCGGTTTGATTCCCATGTGAACCGGCGATTTTACTTTGTAAAGAATAGTCATGGCAAGGGTAGAAATTTTGACGCATTTCAATCGTACAAAGAAAGCCGACCGAGAGCTATTCGACACCTCCACAGGCGTTCTCGTTAGTCAGCTGATGATTGGGTTTTTATAGCACAAGCCCGACTTAGGGCAAAGGGCGCCAAGGAAAACTTGTTTTATGAGAAAGAAGTGATTGGCAATGTAAAACATATAGCTAAAAGGATACATGAGACGGCATAGATCACAATGTAGATGACTTGTGTAAAGGGCCAGGGTGTCAATATCATGGTAAATAATCAGGTGATTAAAACTGGACATCAATAGGAAACTTAAAAGTACACTTATGGGTAATTATGGCGTCGTCTCCTAAGAAGTACGATGGGTGTAGCGGGATGTGTTGTGAGCATAGTGCGAAGTGTTTGTGTCGTGTTGTTTCTAGTGTTTTACATTGTACGAGGATGTGGATCACGGATAGGGCCTCTCCGCACGTACTGCCCAGAGGTCTTGGAGATCCAGTGAGAAGGTGCGAGTGCATTGCATGTGTGTGCCCTATCCGTAACCTAGCCAAGGGGACCTCTCTGTATCTATTCGTGTGTCGGTGGTGTATGGTCCCAAGTTTGGTTTTATTACGAGTAACTTGTCTGTTTGTAAACTCCAGTGTGTTTGCCTTGTTTTGCGAAGCTTTTGTCTGATCAGTGGCTTCACATCGGTGTAGGGTAATGTGGTAATGTCTCTTGTATTCACGTGTGTAGCTGCAGGAGCCATTCGATCCGCGGCTTTCGTACCGGCTATCCCATAGTGGCTTGGACGTAGCAAAGGACCAGTGCAAATTTGTGGATATATACCGACATAATAACCTTGAAGATCAGATTGACAACGTTGTTTTTGGAAGACTTTATTGACGACAATGCTCGCACAACACTGAGCCTCCTCCCACAACAGTGGGAGGTGGCTTTAAAGTATATCATTAACAACAAGAAGTACACCATAAGCCTCAGCAAGCTCTGACGCTTCCTCTCGAAGTCTAAGAGAAAGGCGCAGAGAACGATTGTTCGATTAGGAGTTGTCATGGGTGTATCATAAAAACATGATTTTAAAGAGTGGTGAGGCATGAATGAAATTTTGAAAGCATAACAAAGATCTCTGTATGCTCGCGGACATTGTGGGTTCCATTTATTACACTTCACATCAAGGCTTTCGACCGGGCTCGTGTGGAAGGCGCCACATTCCAGGCGGAGCCCCAAATGGAGCACTGGGTCCAAGATTTTGAGGGATGTTTTAGTGGCTGACATTAAAAAACTCTTCCATAGCCCAATTATGAACTTATCATGCTAGTAAAACACGTAATAGAAGTTTGTCAGCACTAGATGAAGTGTGGGAGAGAAACTTGAGTATAGTCATAGCCTTTCGGCATTTATGCTTAAATTAGTTTATATGTGGAATGAAGGTGAGCTTTTCGTCATGGACAACAACTAAAAACGTGTGTTAATTTCTCACTGGAGTTGAGACACTATTGTGTTTGATGTCTGGATCCGGCCGAATGCCACGCCTTTTCGAAAACAAAACACAAGTACACTTTACTTGATTAAATTTAAAACCATTGCTATCTGCGCAGACTACTAGCTTGTTAACATCAAGATGGACTTGGCGCTCGTAGATAGACAGGTCACAAGACCTAAAGATAATTGAACGTCGTCTACATAGATTGAGCAGAAAATTGATGGTGGCAATGCCTTCCTGAATGAATTCATTTTTACAATCCAATGAACCGAGTGCAACTCAAAACACCGCCTAGCGGCGCGGCATTTTCCAGCACATGAACCCTAGAGAGCAAACATCAAACTCTTACACATAATGTTATTTCAGACATGCAGCTGGCAAGCGTGTTTAGCTTGTTACCAGGCATGCCAAAGGACTTCAGGTCTTTTAGGATGCCGTACCTCCGCGTAGTATCATACGCTTTTTCCAGATCAAAAAATACCGTCATACAATACTGCTTGTGGAGGACAGCATCTTTGATATACGACTCTATTGCAACGAGTTGATCATTCGTAGATCGTCCCGCCGTAAAGCCTGACTGGCACCTCTTGAGAAGACGACTGGGCTCTAAGAAGTTTACGAGTCCCCTGTTTAACATCTTCTCGAAGAGCCTGTAGGCGGCCGATGAGGCGGTGCTGCCGAGCCCGCGTTTATTGTGGTTGCGTTGGCTGTGCCATGTACACGACGAGGCGCGTAGAACGCGGGTGCCGTTTCCGAGGTGTGCCGGGTGCCGAGTGTTGAGTGCTGCGGGTCCTCCGTGCCCGGCTGGCCAATCTACTGATGATGATGGTGGCGCTACAGGGCTCCCCCCCTAGCGTGAAGCGCGATAAAGTGACAAATTTAAATGACAATGGACGTAAATGCACTATGCACTATGTACTGGTATGTACAATTTGTCCGTTGTCACGAAGAGTCTGTGGGCAGTCAGTGGTCAAGTGGCAGGGGTTGACTAACGGGACGGTCCTGGTCGTCGGCGAGGTAGCGTCCAGGATGTGGGGAAACCCTGGTGGAAGAGGCTACGAGTGGAGGATGGGACGAGTTGGTGTAGGGTGTAGCAGCCCCGGAGAAAAAGGGGCGTGAGGCGCGGCCATGGTGTAGACGAAATAACCATGCTCCGAGAATTGGCGCTGCCAAAGCAGGCTCTGGCGACGCGTGCACATCAACGTGCGGTAGCCGGTTCGACGAGGCTGACGTCCTTGACGTGGAATTGTCGACCGCGGTTTAGGACGCAGCATCGTTGCGGAGGTTCGTGGTGCGTCCGTGGTATGACCACTCTGCTGAGCGCGACAACAGCAAGACACCCGAGTGCCGGAGCGCCGACGAGTATTTGCACGAACCCTGAGTAGCCGTCGACCGGACACGAGCCAAGGGCGCTTGGCAAGGCGCCATTGACGGCTTGGGGGCGTGCACTGAAGGAGCCCCTGCGACAAAACTCGCTTTGACGACTGTTGCTTATGGCGTCGGTGGCGACGTCGGCGGCCCCGAAAAACAGAGTTTGTCTGGTCGGGCGATTGTGCGGCCGCGGTCTGGTCATCCCTAACGTCGCAGTTAACGGAGCTCTCTTGGGGCACCTGATGAAGAGCAGTGGCCGCGGCTATGTTGTTGGTGTCCGCGGACAGGGCCACAATGTACGATTCACCTGACTCAGGCTGCGATTGCAGTGGAGCTCGGCATTGCGTCAACGTCGTGGTGCACTTCATGTGCAACGCTGGCGAGCAGGCGACGAGGTTCGGAAAGATAGCACGGTCACGGAGCCAAGGCGCTCACCGGAGCCTTCGCCTGGATTAGAAGAAGCGGTCGAGGCGAGCTGTGGCAAGTGGGTTTGTGCAGCAGACGCAACAACGTGTGGGACTGCGCCAAGGTGTTACGTCGAGTTGACTAAGTGAAACGCCAATTCGGAAGTGCCGCAAGTCGTAGTCGGGGCTCGCGCTTGTTGGTCAGGCGAGGGTGGACTTGCCGGCGACGTGTAATCCACGGATGCCGTTGGACGGCGTGGTGGTGTGGACAAGCGCGTTCCTATACCGTAGTGGTTTAGGACAGCGGCCTTCAAGTCGTCATATGCACCGGGTCCTGGGGTCGGCAGCTGGATCCGCTCAACGAGGTCAGCAGGTAGCTTCTGTAGTGTCACGAGGTACCTGATTTCCGGGGAGAAGATGCCATTTACATAAAAAAGGCTTTCCAATATGACGAACCATGCAGCGTGGTTTGAGATGGAATCAAACGGGATCACCAAGGAAAGGTCTGGCAGGGTGGAGAACGTGCTGCGCGTGCCGTCGTCCGCGTTGTGGCTGGGTAAGCAGCGTTGCGAAGCCATGGCGAAGCCGCTTGTCGGGTCACCAAATTGTAGGCGGCCGAGATGAGGCAGTGCGGCCGAGCCCACATTTATTGTGGTTGCGTTGGCTGTGTCATAAACACGATGAGGCGCGTAGAACGCGGGTGCCGTTTCCGAGGTGTGCCGGGTGCCGAGTGTTGAGTGCTGCGTGTCCTCCGTGCCCTGCTGGCCAATCTACTGATGATGATGGTGGCGCTTAAGAAGATGATGATGGTGGCACTACAAGCTTACACAGGCACCTTGTCAGGGAAATAGGACGACAACTGCAGGAGAGGAGGGTTCTTCTCTTCCTTCAGAAACGCCGCTACTATGGCCTCCCTCCATGAGCATGACATGTGCCCCGGAAGCCATATTTTATTGTATAGGGTGAGAGTGTGTCAAGAGTGTCTGCGTAAAGGTGTTATATCATGGCGTATGTAAAATTGCATGCACCTGGAGCTGAAAGTTAAACTGTGGTCAGAGCAGCCTTCAGCTCATAAATTGAAAATGGAGAATTGTTTGAAATGTGCCGCTTGTTGCAATCACGCCGAAACGTTTTTTCGCAAGGCATTTTGGGTTATATGAAACGTTGCAGTGTGCTGAACTGGACACATGTTTGAAGTGTAGTGTAATCCTGTTAGCCTGGTCCCGTGTTGTACGAACCAGATGCAGGCTATGTGTTTGCTGTCCTTTTAATTTTCGTATGTGTGTCCAACCTTTGTGAGTGTCTGTGTACGATTTTACGGATGTTAGGATGTTGCGCCAACTTTCCGTTTTTGCCTCACGGCGCACACGCTTGCCAAGTGCTTTTTTCATTTTAAAGGAGATGAGGTTATCCGACGTGGGGTATCGGCGAAGGACACCCAACGCCTTGTTCTGTGCCTCTCGTGCTCGCCTGCAGTCCTAGTACCACCAGTACCTCCTTGGATTGCGCAGGGCACTGGACAACTGGGGAATAGATTTTATGGCCGCATCAAGGAGAGAGAGAGAAAAATAAATCACTATTTTCCAAGCAAGTTGGCTAGGAACGCGTGGTGGCAGCCGGCCGAAGGCTGGCGGCGAGCTTGGCGGCTCGGTCAACCAGAAGCAGCTGCACCTCCGGTTTCGAAGCAGCATGAAGGATGTGCGCCGAGAGGATTTGGGTGGCTTCCTCTACGTGTAGCTGTGCTATGACTGTGTGCTGTAGTTTAGATGTAGATGTGAAAGTATTCCAGTTAGCTTTTACTGCGTTAAACATCCTATAGGAAGATGAACTGTTGGGACTTTTACCTATAAATGTTAATGTGGTTGGAAAGTGGTGGCTACTATAAGGGTGTGTGCCCACGTCCCACTTGAGTGAAGGAAAGGGAACTGCCGAACCAAGTGCCAAGTCAAAGTATGAATATGTGTTGTGTCAAAGACATATCAAAATTGTTATTACGGCCTCTACAGCTCCTTGAATAATATTTTCTCTTCCCATTATTTAGAGTTAGGAGCTAATGAAATCTGTGTGTATGTGTGTTCATTTGTCTTAAGAGTCTTGTACTCTTGGAGGGGTTTTTTGGGTCTTTCTGTTGGCTTGGCCGTCGGAGGCAGCTTCTTGTGGTGTGTTGCAGGGAAGAACGGCCTGACGACCATCTCGTCGTCAGATATCGTGGGGGCGCCCGACGAACAGGCCCCCCGGACTTGGCCCCCCTCCGGGAGCCCTTCGTTCGAGCCGCCAACGCCGCGGGCGTGGTGGGCGCCAGAAGTGGCACGGGCGGTGCGGTGGTGGTGGGAGCCGATGCGGGCCCCTGGTGTCCATCCCCTCGGCACCCTCTAACGTACTGCAGGACGGGGAAGCAGTGGCGGAAGCGTCATCGGTCCCGAAAGAGACAGTTGGCACCAGAACCGCTGCTGCCTCAGCAAGGTGGGTGGTTACGGGTTGGGCTTCCTGAGGCAACCCGGGTTTGGGGGGGGGACGAGGGCGGGACTAAGTCCGACTCAAGGTACTGAGTCGTGGCCGATACCACACGCCGCTGTGCCCCTCCGGCGAGCTGCGTACTTTTTCGGAAGGAAAGAGGCAACCTCTTTCGCGCCTCCCGGAAGGCGGTGTTCTATGTTACTTTCACATTGATTTTTTTTCTTTTTTTGTGAGAATTTCTCGCATATGCGTGAGTACGCCGCGTGTGGTTCCCCGCAGTTAACACAAGGGAAGGTGGTGGAGTTGCAATTATCTGTCGGACGGTCCTGTGCGGTGCTTTGGCACAGGTCGTTATGCTGTGGCAAGAGTTTGTACCATGCCCGAACCGCTGTCATTTGAAGCAGTGGCGCGGATGTTGTATGTAGGGCCGGACTGGACATCTTATGAAGCCCACATTGACCGACTCGGGCTGCTTAGAGCAGTACAATATCAAGATCAAGTGTTTTGTATGGACTTTGGTGTCATTTGGACGCATGGTTAGATTTTGCAATGCCGTCACGCCATGGTCTCGATGACCCTGGAGCAGATGTGCCTATTTTTCGGTCATCAGTTCAGGATCGGAGATCACGCGCTGGGAGCGGTTCAGCGTGGGGTGGGGCGTGATATTTCTGTCTGTATCTACCATGCGGGTTTGAGAAGAAGGTTGATAGATTGCTGCCTGTTGTTAACTTCCAACCGAATTTGGCCTGTTTTGCGTTTCTTGGCTTTGTGCGATTTTTCGACGATGCCCTCAATAAACCTGGAGATGAGAAAAACAGACTTTGCAGTGACAGGCTTTGGCTGGTCAAGAGATTTCATTAGTAGAAAGCGGGAGAAGTTGTCTTGTTTCGGAAGTGTCAACTCTGGCAAGGGAGGAAAGGAGACTTCGGTGCGGCGCCTTTTTAGTGACCGATCACGTTTTTTTTTTTTGGGGGGGGGGGGGGGGTTGAATCATAAAGAGGGCATCGGAAAAATGCAGGGAACGGGGGTACTTCCTTCGTCAGCCTTACCCCTTATAGGTGAAGGGGTCCCGGAGCTCCCTTTCTGCTAAACATTTAGGGAACCCATCCGCCGGAGCTTGACCTTGCCTCCAACGGCAACCGTTTGTGGTTTCTTATCCTTCACATCTAAACACGTCACCATGGTAGTTCACATCTTATGTTGGGGTGCTCGAGGTCCGCGGTGTCGCCAACACCGTCACCAAGATTGCTGAAGGTGCCACTTTGGGGGCTTGTTAGGCATACAATTTAAGAATTTCACCTCCCATGAAATTTACGCGGGAAAGAGCGGAAAAAACGTTGATTAAGAAACATAAAGAGAATTCCTGCTGGAGAGGAAAGCACTTGCAAGAAAGCCAAGGAGGCCGATTCTTATATTTTTCGTGCAATCGTCGAATCCTCTCTCTGGTTTTACTTGTGCACTGGGCAGGCCCACCAAGGTTTTCATGTAATTTATATACTACACCTTTTCAGAGATCGGCCATTGGCTGCGGAGACAACTTAGTATCCTAGAGCTGTGTTGCTGCATACATGCGCATGCCATTCTCTCACTTCTACCTTGTGCTGTCTCCTGTGCAGCCGATGCAGCAATGGCGCCGAGAGTACTTTAACCATCAGCTATTAAGCATGGACACCACGAACGGAAATCGAGAGGTAGTGTATCGTCGGCGAGAGAAAGAAGTGGATGAGGTAATAAGTGTCGATGCTTCTAGATCTATGACGGAACAAAATCGGTTGCCTATAAATGGTCATGTTGGTCTGTTGTGTGTTCTTCGCGTCGTCTTTTCGCGCAATCCTATTGGCTTTTTAACTATACATCGAGGTACGTAGCGATAATTTGCGGAAAACGTCAACTCATAACAACCCTAACTACCAGAGCGTGACATCGAACACCAATAAGACATAGCAGGTGACTCCTTTGCGATCAAAGCCAAATTATGACCCGCTCTACAAACACGTAACGTTGAGCGTAATATCAATGGCGTTCTTTAAAGCCACTAACGACTGCCCCCGCTTGTGGATAGGATATAAGAAGCGACACCATTGTCCCAGTTACAGAGGGCCCATTGCTAGATCCGACGATTCGAGACTAGAAAGGCACCCCCTGAATGTCCTTCAGCAAGCAACATTTTGTAATTATGCTCCCTCTTGAGTTGCCACCCTCCATTAAGTGAATAGCGCTGTATGCAGGAGTATGTGTGTTTCTCTATTTTTTTTCATGCACAACAATGCACGTATTGTCTCAGTTCGTGGTCTCACTATTGAGTTTCACAGTGGAAATTACCCTGAACAGTTTATTCGTTTAGCAGTGGTCAATAATGGTAGTGCCGCTGATATATGATGCTGAAAGAAGTTCAATGTGCGAAGCACTTCTTGGACGCAGGGAGAAAAACATCCGTCTGTAAAGCTTCATCTGGTATAGTTACAGCTTCGAAGGCGGTGTCGGCTCTAAATACAGTTCTCAAGCATTGACGGGCCGACCTAGTCTGGTTTCTAACATTGGAAGGAGACACTTTACCGACTACACTACCGATGCTTCATAAAAGGGAGAGAAACTGCTACATGTGTTTCGCGTTCCTTATGCCACCTTAACGACGCTGGAAACATGCCAACGCGGACAATTATTACCCCAAGGTATTGCGATGGCAATGCTGTGCTCGCTCCTGCGAGTTAAGATGGTGAATGGAATTGAGCGCGTACTACCGTTCCAAAACCTACATACTGCAATATAGATTGCGCACTCGCTTGATATTTACTTGCGCATGCCATTCTCTCAAACTGGCATTATGCCCCCAACCATATAGCCGATACAGCAATGGTGCTGAGAGTGCTTCAACCTAACAACAAAGAATAATGCACACACACAAACACAGAGCGAGGGCGTGGCTATTGTCAGCAAGAGATGGATTTGTATGAGGAAGAACGTGGCGATGCTTCTACCACGAATCATGGAACATAAAAGGCAGCGTTTCAAATCAGCTAGTCGGTGATGCTTTGAGGAAAGTTTACCATCAAAGAAGCACGGCAACTACAAGAGGGTGACATTGAACGTTAAGGTGGCGTAGTAGGTAACTTGTTTCAGAGGGTAGCCCGAATGGCAGAATGGTGAAATACCCAATGAGAGATGCAACGAAGAGCTCGATTCAGTGGTGAACTATAACAGGATAAATACGCTGATGGGGCAGACTGCCACCATGAACAACCTGCCGCCGTCTGTTATCAGAAAAGGTAGCAATACGAACCTTGCCACAAGGTAATTTTAAGAAACGTTCTTCGAAGACGAATCTTGAAGCTCGCGCACAGCTTGTGACCTAAATAATTATAAGGGTAAAGTAAAACAAAGCACAGACAAATTACCTATATAGATTACCATAGGCATTTTCCTCAATTCAGGGTAATGTAGGCAATGTAGGAGAATACCAAAAACACGAGAAGAAAAGATGGTGTGCGCATTGTAAAATATATGTTGAATTTGCCTAATATAGTGAAGTCTCTCTCAATGAAATTTTTTTCTATCTAGCAACTGTGGAAGTCTTTATTTTGGAAAAAAACTGTTACCAATCCATACTTCCTTCGTCACCTTCGGCTGGTTAAGATTTCAGCGCTGCAGGGACGTCTCCCAATTGTCTCCATCGGGGTTCCTCGCCATTACAGTGAACGCCGCAGCAGGAAATAATGAACACTCATTTAGGGCCGGTGAAGCAACATAGCATTGTCTAGTAAAGCACCACAATAGTGCTCTCAGGTCAAGTTATTTATACGTTTCAACCGCACGAATGTAAGCTTTAAATTCTTCAAGCGTAATAACAGAACCAAATAAGATCCCTCTGATCATCAGTGGGCTTACGAATGAACTAAAATAATCTGGCAAACCGGGGGAACTAGTGGCTTCGAGATATTAGTAAATACTTCTTCAATATGATAAAAGAATGCAGGGAGAATGCTTTGTGTATTGTTACATCATCTTTAGCAAGCCCTATTTTCGCAATGAACTTCTGAATTTCATACTCACTTTGATTGATTTGATTGATTGTGGGATTTAACGCGCCGACGCAACGCAGGCGATGAGGCGCGCCGTAGTGGAGGGCTCCGGATTAATTTTGACCACCTGGGGATCTTTAACGTGCGCCGAAATCTCGTACACACGGCCGTTTTTGCTTTTCGCCTCCATCAAAAAAGCGGCCGCCACGGCCGGGAAACGAACCCGCGACCTCGTGCTCAGCAGCGCAACGCCTTAGCCACTGAGCCACCGCGGCGGGTCATACTCACTTTCACCAACCAATGTCCCTCGTGTTTGTCTCGTGCGGAACATCATGTGACCGCGATAGAGTTACGAGAGCAGCAAACGTTTTTTTCTCATTGTTTCTACGACTGATTATTGAAATGCCTTTTTCATCAAACGATGTACAGGCCGCAGCTCGTTTAGTCCCATGCATTTGCGTCGATGATATTCTGAGTTAACGCATGGTGAAGTCGCTTAAAAAAGATTCCAGATCTTTCACCTATATGCCTATTATTTTAGTGCTTTATAAATAGGTGCTATTTTCGGCAAGTAAAAGCGTTTGGAATTTCAAATACATCTCTTCCGCACGATGCTACTTTGCGATAGAAAAGTCCAGCAAGTGTATCGTATATTCTGTCAGTGGCGTAGACGATATTTCAAATCCGATGGTGTAAGTTTGTTTATATAAAATTTTCTTGCTAAAACATTTTCAGTTCTCTGTTTATTATTTGCATTATTTTGAGGTTTCGTAACTTATTGCATAAACAGGACATAATATCGTGTTTTGAATTAGTACACCAATGTCTGAAGTGTTCTTTTTTATGCCTGTTTTACAATATTCGACGATTGCGGAAGCTGCAGTGCCTTTTATTCCCAAATGACCGCATTCCGCTTCTTGAAATAGGCCAATGGCTCTGCATTGATCCAGCAGTTTTATGGGACGCCTATCTTTAGGTGTTTGCGGTTAGCGCCAGCTTAAAAAATACATTTCTGCCTGTGTTCTGCCGTTAAATCTGGTCGCGCATCTGCATTTGAAAAAAATTGCATTTATGTGTAAATGTATGGTGTCTCTAACGTACGGGTTGGATGTTTAAAAACGTGTTTTGCCTGTCATTTTTTGGGACACATAGCGGGCTTCACTACAGCTTTAAAATCTGGCATTTGCATAATATAATAGTTATGACTGGCAACATTCTGCACTGCACTTTTCTCGCACTTGTCACTGCAGCAGAACCCGAATCAAAAACGTCGTGTCGCCGCTTACCGTTCATAATATATTTATAGGAGAGTGTAACTCTGTTGAATAGTGCAGTCGACATTGTAACAACTTTAACCGTAGAGCAAATGACTTCAAGTGCGGTAATAATCAGGTCAATACGTTTTATTCTGATCGAAACAAAGGCCCGACAATTATAAAGCACGGATTTAGTACGACGGAGAGATGGTTCCAAAAATGACGACGCTGGAAGAAGGAGAATAAGAACACATAAAAGAAAGTTAGTTCAAAGTAGCTTGTGAATGCAACTAGAAGACCTGGCGAGTGCAAGTTGGACATGCAGCCCCACCAACGTGGCCAATTTCTGGTGTTAGTATAGGAAGTTTGAATGTATAGGGATAGCTATCGGTGTGTAGTGATAAATAAATATTTCTTAGATATCAAAGCAGGCTGACGCCTATACATTCTATGTATGGCTGAAAAGGTAACAAACTGATAACAAATGAAAAAAGAAATACCACTCATAGAGAAAATTATTTAGATTATTCTAACAGGGCGATAGAATTGCAATTAAAAGGACCAATAAAGTACTTTTACCATGCTACTTGCAATTGCAACATAGCACGTTTACGTCAATAAAATGCATGTTATGCTGAAATGGTGATGGACACATCCTCTCTTTCATAACAACGCTATGAAGAAGGGAGCGAGCGAATATTAAAATGGTCATGACTACGTTGCCGAGAGAAAGCAGTCTTAAAACAGGAGAGATATCTGCCTTCGCGCTGTTTTGATGTTATGGACTCAGAAGCGCTTACTTCAGTGACCGCTGCATTATATGATCGCCGAAGGATGCATGCCACGTTTGAAGCAGCTACGGAACACCTAATTGCATCCAGCAGACAAGCAGGCAGCATTGGTGTCTTCAAATAGACCCGCCGCCATCTTACGCCGCCTCTACCGTTAGCAAGGAAATATTGCATGCCAGGCGACTATCTGTGTTATTATAAAGATGTTGCAACAAAAAGATATTTACTAAAAGCGAGCGCACAGAGACACATATAGGAATAGCTGAAAATAAAGTTTACTTTTTCTATTCAAACGCTTACAAAGATACTATTGCGCACAAATTTTTTGAGTTGTTCTTTGGCGTAGCAGTGCATGTACGCACTACTAAAAGATTGGCGCAGCCTCTTTGTATACCTAGATTTTTCTAACAAAAACCGAAAGCAAGGACCGAAAAACTGGCTCCTGGCTGCATGATTCATACTTACTTTTCGTAGCCAATAAAGCGCCCCTATACTACCATTATCGTCTCTGGTTCGGATAAATATTGAGTAGTAGCATCATGGTTCCTCGCAGGAGAAATTTGCGAGACAGTACCGAAGAACTGCCAGACGATCATGTTTGGTGTACCATTGATAACTTTCTATGTGTTGAAGGATTTAAACCAATGTATACGTCGCAATAAGGATATTAAAATGAAACAAGCATTTTAATAACTTCGAAAACTGTAACAATCGCAAAAAAGAAATTAATGCTTTACAAGAAAAATTGTATTCTCTAAGCTTATTAAATTTTGTTAAAACAATACGTCTCGCACATTTTTTTCCAAAATGAACGCGTTCTTTTTTTGTGCTTTTGAAGTGCTGGTTGTAAATTTGTTGCAATATTAATATTAAGAAAGCGCGTGAAGCACCCAACTAACAAAACCTTTTAAAACCAACCTTAAGGTTATCACCTAATTTATTAACTTTTTTTTTGAACACCTGTGAACATTTTGGGAATTGATTTTCCGGTGTCCTGTTTCCCCCCAGACCGACATTTGTAGTACACTGTGTTGAAAATGCCGGAATACTTCGAAACTGTTTGGGTTTTTCGCTGTTTTCACGTCAGCGTTACCAGTATTCGTGAGTACCTCATTTGTGGTGTAGAATAAATTCCGTTTTCACAAAGATTTCCACTAAGACTCTCGCTATGCCTGTAGCGAATTACCTTGCAAGTGGGGAGCTCGTCGAATGCAGACAGAAGTAACGATGGGCAGTAAAGAAAGCCAAATAAAGCGAATGAAAAATGTGGTTCGTAGTTTATTCTAGTTAAAAATAAAAGCATATTCGCGGTAATTAGGACATGTCCAGAATGACACTCAAAATCCTAGAAAGAGATATAATTTTTTCAAAGATACAAAGACCGCAGAAAAAATATGGCTGCTCATAGGATCCGAAACTACGACCTGGCTCAGGTCTCGGAGGTTGTGGGAGGTCGGCGGAGGTCGGCGGATGACGCAGAGTCGTGATGTGGTGCGACATTGGCTGCGACGGGGTGATTAGTGCTCCCCAAGGGGCACAAGGGGAACTGGTCGTGCTCCACAGTGTACATCTCACCTTAAACTAGAGGGATTGGGCCGCGGTTTTGAGCAGATTTGCTCTGGCTTGCCGTGCTCTTGTTTTCTGTGTACAGTGTCATTTTATCGTTCTCGCAATCGCCTCGATCGTCTCAATCCCCTTTTCATATTGGCCTATTTTTGAAGAATATTTCTGTCTTTATTATACGTATTAAAGCAAACATATTTTCTTCAATGCTGGTGTTTATCCAGTCTATAGGACCATATGGGTTCTAATAGGTTGAAATTGTGTGTGCGGCTATTGTTTGCGGCTATTTTTAATTTTGCTGGCCCACATTCCGTCCAACAGAAATACAAACGCAGAAACACGGCAATAGGTGCGATGTTATCTCTGATTCTGTTTACTGACGTACGTCAGCTGGCATAAGCCCGCGTAGGGTTTCACGGATCAAATAAGGAGTATTTTTGCCTTAGCGTTCGTTGAGGGTGAGTACACGCAGTGTGGTGGTGCAACAAGATACAAATGCCCTGCTAAACCCTCAACATAAAAAGTCCGTATCGTTCCGAAAGCTATAAACGCGTTTCTCCATAAGACGGCAGACCAAGCCGTGGTTCAGGCTCATAAAACAATGCATAACCGTGTTCACTGCACTTATGAACGGTGCGCTTTTCGAAAATAAGGCGCACAGTTTACTGTACACTTTTTATTACCATGCAGATTAAAAGTACGATGGCGGCCGGATAGGCTTGAAGGACCACGTTGTACTGGCTTTGTAAATATCATCATCAACGCACTTGAAGACGAAGAGCAAGAAGACTGCTCCTTGGCGCGAGCGAGTGCTACTTTTACTTTTCCATTAACGTTCTTCGTTCCATACCGGAGCAGTTATGCTTTCTGGATGAAATGCAGCGGGAACAGAAGACAGCTGTGAAATCCAAAAATAACATCACGCACCTGCGCACAACTTCCAGCTTCTACAGATCAGCGGATAGAATCACCCTATTCTACAAGCAGAAAACCCATGTGGCTGATCACTGCCGTAAGAGCATTCGAATGACCGAAAAGAAGTGCGTTCTCACAGAGAATACAGCATGCTTCAGGTGCACTCGACCGAATCACACTGCACTGATCTGTAGAGCATGCATGAACTGCAAGCAATGCAAGGGACGACATGCCACCTCTGTGTGTAAAACAGTGCGACAAGAAAAAAAGTGCAGGTTGAATCACAGCAAGCGAAGGTGACGACGTCTACTCTGCACACTTCTGAAAATATACGGCATGGTTCTGTCTTTTTGCAGACGGCTGTGGCAAGGATAGGGGGACACACGTCTGGCCGACATTGCCTTTTTCTGTTGGGCAGCGGAAGTCACCGGTCATTCATTGAAACTGAATTGGCAAAAGTAATAGGTGCAAAAGTAATACGAGAGGAAAGGCTACCAATCGATTCATTCGGAGGAGATGAGAAAATCAAGTACATGGACGTAGTCCAAGTGACTATAGCACCCTGAGATTAGCAAACAGAAACAGTAACCGAAGCTTTACAGGTTGACGTGATATCGCACCTGCTACCAATAAGAATATCAACGAAAAAAATTGGGCCCATCTCCACATGAGGGGGACTCGAGTAAATGCGTTGCGTAGGGGGTGGGTGTATGGCATCAAGCAAAGACGCGCTTGAATGATTTTCGCATCGCGCCCGTCCGCTTTATATACCCGCCACGCGCGTTCGAGGGAGAGGAGCACGGGGAGAGACGCGCATGCGCATACTTCCGTATACATGCACTCGACCCTCCGCGCCGCTATCGCGCAGTTGTCACGTTGCTCGCACGCCCCTATCACGTGTACAGCACGCCGCTAGCACGTCTCTATCACGCAGCTGGCACGCCGCTAGCACGCTGCTATCACGTCATCATCATCATCATCATCATCACCAGCCTATCTACGCCCACTGCAGGGCAAAGGCCTCTCCCATTATTCTCCAATTGCCTCGGTCCTGTGCCACCTGCACACCTGTGCCACCTACACCTGTGCCACGTGCACACCTGTTACTCACCTCGCAGAGCGCGGGGTACAGGTACCACACGCTATCTCAGGTCAGACATATCTGACGGTTCGATACGCCGTTCTAAAATAATAACTGTTGCTACAAAGTATCAACAACCTCGAGCTAGGCATGGTAGACGGCGTTAAATGAGGCACAGTAGGGCTACCCTTGGCAAGACTTATATCACCTGTAAGAGTGACACAGTCTTCACGTGGCGATAAATGGCTTTCGGTGCCCCCCGTCATCCCCCCCCCCTATGTCCAATAAGTACCATCACGTTGGCGATAACCTGGTAGAACTTATTACGGCTGGAAAAACGAGTTCTGTTCATTCGAGCAGAAACATGAAGCCAATGTGAGCTGGTTCTGAATCGTTCGACCCTGTAGCAGCCTTTTTTTCAACCCATTAAAATAGCGCGTACATTGGCTGGTCTTTTTCCAAACACCAGTAGCCATATTTAGCAAGGCTCTCGAAGCTCTGACGCCTGCCTTTTGTTTACCGAATACCATATCCCTAGGAAAAACATAACCTGGAACCTTACGGCGGTTGAGCCTCTTCAGAAGAGCGGTTGCCAAAACAAAAACGAAACCGAAGTGGCCTCACGCTTGCTGTGATTCTTCTGTGAACTGCCCACCGAATGAAAAGCTCCGCTCTGATGCCATAGGTCCACCGTCCTCTTTAAAAAACCAGCTCACCAGAGAACACATAATCTGCGTCCGGAAGCTCGCCCGTCTCTCGCTGATTACCTCTAACCATAGGGACCGGGAGGCCGTTGTATGACACCACCGTCGCTTCAGCGAACAGCGCCGCCCGTGGCGAACCGCTAGTCAGTGGAATGCAGGTGGCGGTCAGCGCAGCGTTATTGTGCATGGCTTTCTGTCATATTTCTGCGGTGCAGCTTGCAAAGCGTGCATAACCACAAGGACTTTTTTCAGATCGGTAAATCTTGAGCGCCGATGTGACCTTTACGAGGCATGCCATGTGTGTGTTTTACGCCCATACTCAGTATTTACAAATAGCGGACTATGCTCAATGCGCCAAGCTGGAAGTCAAGCTGGAAGTGAAAGTCCGTTCCTTCATGTAAGTTTTTCATGCCTGCATGCAGTTTCCCGTATCGAAGAGTATATTGCAGCTAAATGCTCCCACAAAGCCGGTGTGTGCAACCGATCCAGGAATGCTGCGGCGCTGGCCTTTGGCAGCTGATAACAAAACGGCCTCGACGTAGTGCACAAGCGAAAGACAAAGCGAAAGACAAACAAAAACAAGGCTTCCTTTTACGCCCTCAAGCGTCCCATCCTGCTTGGATTTTGAATAAACTACAACGGCGTGCACCTGGAAGAATACCCGTAATTACAGTATTTATTTATAAGAAGAATGTTTAGTGTTTACTATATGTGATTGTACTCCTGTACAAGAATAATATTTGCCCATTTGCAACATCTTCAGTGTAACTTTTAAACAACATTCTTGCTACGAGTAATAGATCAAAATCATTACATCACATTTCTATGTGTCTTGCCATAACAAACTGCTTCTGCCGATTCCAGGAAATTATACACCTTCTAGCAATGTTTAGTTTTTAGAACTCTGATGTTTGAGGATATCTCAAGTTTTTATACAAAGATGCAATAGAAAACCAGCAACGCCTTTTCAACGTTTTAAATGTCAGTACATTATAAAAAATCACCACCATCTCAATTGAATTGTGGACACTGAGGAAGCACGGCAGCGGTTTGGATTCACTCGCGCTGTCTTCTCTTTTGTGTGCCCATTTTTAATAGCACAAGGTACGGAAACATCTAAACAATCACATTTTATTTCGCAATTAGGCAAGTTCAACTCTATTTATACGTTATACGTTTTCCTTAAATTCGTATTTAAGGTCAGACGTAGTTTTTGCAAGTAGTCAGTGACCCTTTCACCTTTTAGAATGTGCTCCATGTGCATTAGAATTTTTTATTTACAAACTTTCACCTACAGATGAAAATTATTGCCTGGAATAAACGTCCCACAGTTATTCGCTGGCATCCATTGCATAGCCCATTGTTTAGCCAAAGCAATCGAAAGACACTGGACTCGTGTTTTCCGCGTTTAGCTTTGCAGCCGCGTGCCAAAAAATATCGTCGTATCCTTCACAGTGAAGATGCAAACATCGGACGCTGCTCCTTCATTCAATAATACCCGCATCGTAATAGTTAACGTTTTAAATGTATTTGTAATAAATACTGGCTCAACACCCCCAATACTTGCTGGAAAGAGGTTCGTCACATGGGAAGATACTTTTGCTCAGACAGCTTCTCGAGGGCTGTCACAACAGCTAAGAAAGTCTTAATTCTAGATGGTGATTTCCAATTCGGTGCTTTTTAAATAAATAACACTTGCAGTGGTTGCTTCAAAAAAGTACTGTTTTTGGCCGTTTTCCTAATGTAAGCTCAATTATCTCAAAGAAGTGCTTGTTTTAAATACTAGTTACAAATAATTTCTATATATCCAGAATAACCAGTTTATTGTTCTCGCTAAAGTTAAAAACATTCTTGTAACAATTTCTTTGTTACCAATTTTTCAATATTTTTCAATTTTTCAATTTCGCGTAAATTTAAATTCAGATACATGCTGAAAAATTTACCGAAAACCTAATTTTAATATCAAATTTTCCAATTCTGGTATCGTTGAACAAATATTCCACGAACGATTCCTCGAAATGTCCAAAAATTGAAGTCCACCGCTTAGCTCGCGCGCTCAAAGAGAAAGATGGTTAAAGATATCAAATGTCTATGTGCAAACTTCAGTAAATCATTACCACCTTCTCTCTAAAATCCATACTACCGAAGTCAGAAGCTTCAGTCCAATTTAACTATGCCAATATGCAAAACCCGCACCCGCGCTACAAACTCGGCAGGGATTCTCAGCGCTGCCATATCAATGATGGCACCTTCCGATTGACGCCGGTCTCGTAACGCGAGGCACCCAAGTTTGATTCTGACCATGAGGAGTGTTTTTTACTTGAGCTTTGCATTGCGACACAAGCCTGTGAGCTGCTTGCCTCCTCACTACTTTTCTTCCCAATTCCTGCCCTAGCATTTTCCCACTACCGTTAGCCGAGCCGAGCTCTTCGTTAGCAATACCCAGGACAGAGCTAAAGCTTACACCGCTACCCTGTTAAAGTGACAGCTAACCGATTTTTAGAGAGTATATATCAACTGGTTGGCAAGGAAGTCAATCTTTTACATACTCAGTTAACCCCAAAAATGTTTATACAAACAAGCGGAATTCTTTCTTATTTTGCACCTAAATATGTGATCCCTGAAAGGTGGTGCCAGGTGGTGTCTATATGTGTCACTTTTCTACGTGTTCACAACAACTCCATCGAGTTATACAACAAGCAATATGAAGCTTTGCTCATTATTGTTGTTTCAAAGCAAAACTGTCTACCTCTTCCTGGCAACGGTTCTTTCGTGGTGTGCGGGACAAGAAATTCCCAACGCGGGTTGGATTGGAGAGGTGCGTTTCACTCACGGAGCACAGTGTAGATGGCGCGAGGATAAGGCGCTATTATGTAGCATTCCCCACACGTAGGTGCCTGCTCACACTGGTGGGCGCGTAAGCATGACGGCTTTATCGTTCCCAATTAGCTACCTGTTTTGGGGTCTGTTTTGGCGCTGGTTCGCGTCAATTGCGCGCTTTCTTGGCACAGCTTAGTTAACTTTGTCGACAGCCCCTGCGGGTCAACCCATACCCGACGTACGTAGGTGGGCGTACGGGAAAGATACCATAATTACCTGTTTGCGGGGTGTTAACACAAAATGTAGAGACCAAATATGGTCATGTGGCAGCTGCAGAAACGCTATATTTTACGCTCTGCCTGCCACAAATAGAATTAGGATTGCGCAATTGCTGAATACCAGTTCGGTTGCGTTTTAAGAGGTATTACAAACTTGATCTGGTAAATAGCGATTATAAAAGTTTCCTCGGCTTTCTCGCAATTCTCAAAATTATAAACTAAGTAGCATAAATCGGTATAAGCGGGAATCACTAATCTGTCATTCCAAATTGTTTTGTTGCCTGCACTTGTATCGTGTGGTGGTGCAGCACCGAGCCTGCACATCAGGATAGCTAGGTTCCGCTGTCTCACCCTTCAAAAGAGGGTACTTTCCCTATTCTTTCCGCAGACGTACGGCCTGGTTACCGGGGCGTGCGCCGTTCTAGCCCTGCCCTACCCGAAACTGCTTCGTTCGGGACGCCGCCCAGCGAATTCCAGGTGACGTGTGGAGCAATCCCTAGTTTCATTCAATGATGAGCCGCGTGGGTGAATTGTAGTGACGACGCATGAAGAATTGTTCTGGGTGTCGCTTAAAGACTTCCTTTCCAATCACCCTCACAGCGTGGACAGGAGCCAATTTTTTTGCAGGGAACGCGTTTGAAATACCTCGTTTTTTCTCACCTGTAGTTAAACGTGTGTCGGGCAGGACTCAAGATCATGGTAACCCTCTATAATATGGAGTGACACGTAAAGCTCTTAGATGTAAAAGTTGCGATTTCAAAAATTCTACGGCGGTGTCAGCAACAGGGCTCCCTAATAAGGTGTTTTAGGTGTTCCTGTTATACTTCTGATAGAGAAAATATTCTCCACAAATCGGTTGTGTGTCCCTTTAAAAGTTGGTGGCTACCAGGCATAGGCGCATGTCAAATTGAGAGAGCATTCTACATGGCAGCCCCAATTCGAAATTACCTTTAGTCGGAATTCATTTTGTACTAACGAGCCTGGCGTAAGGTGGGACTTTTCACAACGGCAAAGAGTGAGGGCAGCCTCAATAACTGAGAAACAACGAATTACGTCTACCACGACAATCGTCCTATCAAAGTATGCTACCTTCTCAAAGGGGAGAGAGCGCAATGCAAACATGATGTTTTGCTTCCATGGCCCTACGTTGCTTGTTTCTTCCTTGGTGTGCTGTTTAGGGCGCTATAAAGTAAGGATATAGTTATATGGTGTAACATACCCCGGCGCCGCGACCAGTGTCGATTTCCAATAACCACCTCAGCAATATTAAATTGGCACGTTTTTCTGGTGAAAGGTAAATCGTAGTGCTCTTACCGGCCAAGATGGTAGCAGCACACTATATTGGTATATGGAGAACCGTACAAAGCTGAGCTTTACAACCTTGTTTGGCTTACGTGTTCTCCGCAATTGCACTAAAAACCGAGCAAATACGACGACGGAAGAAGAACGTACTAGAGGGTTGCGCTCTGCTTTTCACTTCTTCCATCCTTGCCGTTGCGCAGTTGTTTAGCGTCAATAACGCACACCCAACAAGCCGAACGTGACGTTTCGGCCATAATTGTTTGCCATTTCAATGCCGGGATATCTGATGTATTGCTCTACATCCTGAATCCTGGCACGATTACGCATGCACCCGTTGACTGGCGCAGGGAGAATAACAGGCACATAAAGTACATGCGAACGACAGCAATGGATTAGGGGAAATTAGCGTGAGAAATTGCGATAAGGGGGCAGACAGATTACAACCATTGTACAACCATTCGCAACAGCGTTTTCTCAAGGATCCAACCACGATTGATAGTGGCGGCTATGGCATTTTAATCCTCATGGTACAATGGTCAAGCTGGTGTACCAAAAGCAAACGAAATGCTCTTTCCTCAGAAATGAATAAGACAGCGGGTGTAGCTGGGTTATGAGATCAAAACATATACCTTATTGCATCATACTTGGATGCGTACCATGCGATATTTAATTCTCAAGGCCTTTTGAAACGATACGTCACATTACGTAGGGATGACCGTCATGATAAAGATAATGGTTGTTTGGTGTTAAATAGAGGAACGCCAGCTATTAAAAAGACGCGTAAAAGTAAAGAATAACACGGCTATAAACGTGAGTATTAAAATATTTAAAGAAAAAAAATGCGTGGAACTCCGCCCTGTGAATGCCGTTGAAAATCAAAGCTGTAAACGACGCGCACAACGTTTAGCCATGCGACGTAACTTATATTCAGTAACAGGGCTCTAAAAATAGTGAAACAAGAGGCACGTGAATGCAGTTAACCACACCCTTTATTACCCCAAAGAGATATTCCTTGTTAGGGCCAATAAATGCATGATTCATGAACACGGGTTGGTAGAGTTGTATTGATGATTCACATGTGTGCCAACGTTTTTTTTTTTACCTGAGGAAGCTCAAACCCAGTCTTACACGATTTCACTTCTCTGTCCCTGCCATCGTCGCCGGATGCAACGACATCGGTGGCAGACACGGAAGAAGTGTTATTCTATGCGTTGGTTTCAGCTTCCATTAAGTTTTGAAACTCCTATCGTATGTGCCAGGCGCGCACACGGCCGCTACACGTGCCGTGATAAGAGCGCATAGTGGCGCGAGAGGTTGTGTGACGCTATTACGTGGCATTCAGCGAGAACGCTGGTGTCAAACCCGCAGATGTGCTTGGTGATTGCAATGCCTGTCTGCCCCATCTCCCCGTGGGCTCGTTGCTCAATTGGGAAGACAACGTGCCTTCGATACTTCACTCGCTTCATTTAATGTTCGATTCTTGGCCGTGCAAGTAACTTTTATTTGTCTGCAGAAGCTTTCTGTTGACACCAACGCTCGCGAAAAAACACTTTGGGGTTTGAGGTTAAAAGAAAAGTCGCACTAAACAAAGGCAATTGATGATGGATGGTGTATACAAACTTGGTGGTATGGCTGGATATGTAAGGAGCTATATAATTTTATCTGTAATAAAATTCACAACACCTTTCTAACACAACATTCGGTCGTTGAATAAAAAGTAGGGTGGGTGCAGTAAATTGTGCCTTCTCTACTGTGCAATAAAGTCTTAGTTTCTTGTTGTGTCATATGTGTTTCCAACTTTTTCATGTAAACTACAGATATGTCCACACCACATATACTACTGATGAATTTTAGATATTCAGTGAGCAGGTAGGAGTGTATGACGTATTTGAGGATTACCTGTTACATAATTTTGGCAACTTCTGCCTGTCTTTTGTAAGCGTCGGTTATATGTTGTTTCAAGTGGGTTTTCCTACCATGTGTTTTTTTGTTTATGTTCTAAAGTCTCTTAGCATTCTGTTACGATGTTGTAGCCGTAGGTGAGCAGTGATGTCGGTGTAAGATACAGTTATTGTGCCAATTGTATCTTTAAGTGCATCATTATCAGCCAAATCATCGACGACTTCATTCCAGACAAACCGAGGGTGTTCTCAAAATAAGCGTATACTTATTTCTGGTTCGTGGTGCATTAGGCTTTAAAACCATCAAAATGAATATTTATGGCCTAATCTTTATAACGCTTTCGTCATAAGACTCCCCATACAATGTAAAGCAAGTCCAAGTACACCATGAGCTATGGAATTTTGTGCTGTTTCGACAATTATATAGTAAAACATTGAGACAAAGTATGGTTAGGGGATTGAAAAATAGAGTTATGGACATTATTCATTTCACTGATACACAAGTTATGTCCTTGCGGCATAAGATGTACAGCAGTAGCAGCGTTTGACACGGGCACTGTGACATTCTGCAAAGCGGTGATTTTCGTGGAGGAACAAGGAACGCTTCAGACAGCCCATTATGCGGCTTTGTATTTATGCGGATGCATAAAATACTGGCTGCACTTGAGAGGACGATGACATGATTGTAAATATTCAATTGTGGGTGCTTTATGTATGCCTAAAAAGATAACCTTCAACTCAGAAAATTCTATCTCACTCTTAGAAAGGCACGAAAATAGTTCGTGGATTTAAACATGTTGACGTGAGCATGTCTCAGTAATGCTCAATTATAAAGGTTTTTTCCACACATGATGTTTAACACAAGAGCAAGTCCATAAACATTTTTTGATGATGTGGGGGCCATTTATGACACTAGACGTAAAGGCGCTAGATTGGGCTTGGGATAGACGGCTGATACAAAGCGAAGACAAGTTTCAGCACTGGGAATAACATTTTAGGGTATCTTTAATGCAGACCAGTAAATGACACTGCAGTAACCCAACAAATTACAGGGAACACTCCTGTACTTATATAGAAATGCATCTGATCTATATATAGTAATGCATCTGATCTATCTATATAGTAATACATCTATAGTTCTTCTGCTAAACAAGTGCGTCAAATCAGCTTAAGTTTCCTACATATACAAATCGTAGTGTGCTCCCATGTTTACTTCGTTGCGCATAAAGAGTGCGATGATGTGCCGTAAATATACTGAATATTTTTTGATACGGATGTGAGCTGGCGGAGCGCCGGATGTTGATCGGTATTGCGGTCTGCACGGAGACTGATTTGCGGAACTCGATGAATGGTGCTGGCTCGGCGCGAAAGCTATTTCAGGCATTGGCTCTTGGTGTTGTGCGCCAGGAGTGCCTCCGGTTCACGGCCACTACCGCAGGGACGGATTCGTGAACGCCGACGAGCTTCGTGATCAATGGTTATGGGGTATCTCGAATAAACCCTCTGCTTCAGAAATACTGTCAACAGTACACGCGCACTGGTGAATCTTACTCAGCGTTCCGTGGATATGGCGGCCTACGTTTTTTGGGCCGGCAGCTAGCGTACTGGCATACGCCTGCGGGAATCCATACATTACACACCGTTGAGCAGCAGGTGTTGTTGCCTATTCTGAAGCATAGCCTTTTATGTAAGTATAATACAATTGCGTTATTTAGCGACAACGTCGCTCTTCTCCTTTCGGTTCAGGGTGAAGGTGCCTAAAAAATCACAGCGGTAGTCAGGTATAGTGTGCAGGCTTTATGTGTTTTAGTGCTTGAGGTTTAGATAGGGCGGATGACAACTTTCCGCTTTCCTTCGTCAACGGAGCCTTACTACAGTGGTATGTGGGAGTAATCACGCGGAGATACCTGCTTTATTTTTTTTTTGGTTCGCAGTTATCAGCAAGCCCGGAATATGAAGAACCTGTGTTTACCGTTACCTTTACTGTGTTACCGTTTTTTCAGTATGTGTGCCTGTGTTCTATTGTATATTTTAATGTATTTGCTGTAGCTTGTCTTATGTACGGTGTAGGATGTAGCATTTTGATGTGTATTTTGTTATGTATGTGATGTAACATGTAAGTTGTAGAATTTAGTATAGAAATGTAGTGTTTTCTTATCGGCTATACATTTCTTCTTTATGCTTGACATGACGCTGATTATGTCAGATTTCTACCCCAGTTCTGTAACGGCCCAAACGGCATACAGTACCTGCAATTAAATAAATAAATAAATAAAGGAAATGACGGAAGCCGTTGAAGTTTATGTAATTGATTCCTGCAAAGATGCATGAGTAAGAGCAATAGATGTTTTTATTACCCCCGTAAAATTTATTCACACGAAAGCTTCCTGGCGCATTCCCAGGCATAGGCAAGTTAATGGTACCCACTTTTACAATGTTATGGTAAAACTCTAGAAACATGGCGTTTTAAATTTTTGTGGCCGTGACCGTAACAAATTAGTTTTTCCAAGGTATAGTCATCCGTCATCGCCTTCCACATTCCAAGGTGTGTCTTTCAAATGGGGCCCGGAATATTTTAAAGAATAGTTCTTAGCGTTGGCGTGGGCGTGTTTGAGTGATTAGGATAAGGCATTCCATGCTCACAACCCACTTGCAGCATTTTTCAGAAGCAAGTACAAAAGGGAACACCAATTTTTTCTGACAACAGAAATTGTTCAGAGTTACGGAACAATGGAAAAACTAATGTTTCTGGGACCAACCTATCTGCTCTTCCAAGTAGGTTTACTCCATGTTTCACTCCTGAGTGGCGATCGGTACCTATTTTATACACGTTGTACGTCTGGGTACAATTTAGAAATTAGTTTTTAATGCAATAGTACACTTGCGGATAAACGCAACAAAAATAGATTTCTCTAATTGTTGGCAGAGTTCAAAAACAACAAGTTGGCGGGCCTTCACAAACGGGTGAACTTCCAAGTCCAAAACAAAACAAGGCTCAAAATCGTAAGCAGTGATACAAATGGTGTACTTGCTGCAGTTCTTACATGATCTCGAGGAATTCGCATTTGCTTTGGTCTTGAATCTCATCCCTCTAAGAAGTCTGATTGGACTCGTTCAGAGAAGTTCAAAATGCAAAATTACCGCGGGCGCTGGTATAAAAACTACTTGTGGCTTCTTAAATTGATGTCACTCCTTTCGCGTCGAAAGCGAGAGTGTGGGCCGTGTGCAAAGTCTGTGTGCACAATTTGTGGAGAACCACGCGTTCGCTTCGACACCAGTCCGCCGAGACAACACTGATGGCCGTGTCTCAGAGGTACTGGAGATTCTACACTCGCAATTAGCATACACTTCTGAAGCATAAGGTTTATTTAGCACCCAAGTCAACGTACCAAGAGACGCAGAATGTGCTTATGTGGTTACTCGGGGGAATCGGTAATGCGGGCACGCGTTTTCGCGATTTGACATTTTTCTCCGGCCAACAACCCGCCCACTAGAGCGCATCACTCGTTTAAAGTTTTAACAAACGGCAGTAATAGTGCCAGTGCTCACAGTACCACAGTGTGATCATGAAGCCTTGTTTGTATTCTATCTCATGCTTCATAGCACAATCGTTAAACAAAACCTCACCTGTGCATTCCCTGTCCCCGCCGGTCACCGCAAGTGGTAAGAATTCCATTAAAGAATTAACGAATAAGCAAACAAGATATAACAAAAGCAAAGACAGCGAATGCATGAATATCGTAATTGCGAGAGGCGTGTATGTAAGATCGCATCTCTGGATTTACTTATATTACATATTACAGTGAGTGGATACACTTTTGATTATTATTGGTTGTTTGGATGTTTTAACGCCACGACGCAACTGGCAACAAGGCACACCCTAGTGGAGGGTACCGCATTAATTTCGAATAAATGGAGAAGCTGTATGCGCACCTAAATCTCTTACACGCGGACTTTTTTTTATTTTTGCCTCCGTCATAAAAAAGGTCTCTGCAGCCGGGAAACCCACCCACACCCTTGCGCTGAGGAGGGGAATCCCTAGCACCTCTGTCAACCTGGCGGTAGGAGAACCAAAACTAAGCTGAGTCAAACAAACACATGATATATTCGGCCAATGATAGCCACGTAGCTAAGGCAGTAGCCATTCGAAAAAACAAGTTTTAGCTACATCGTAAGACCGAGCTCACTCGTCAATAGCAGTGATTAAAAAAATACTAACTTGTTCGCTTAATGTTTGAAGCAAAAATGTAAAAACAAAGAAAAACATACAAGGTAATACAAATTGTTTGCCGAACAGGACGTTAAAAGCTATTTTTAATGCCGTAATAAAGCAGCACGTTACCGTTTGCTCTAAAATTAAGGACACAATTTTTTGAAAACGGTTTTTTTAATCACCAATTATTATTACCCAGTGAAAATATTAGTTTAAAAGTTTTCAGATATTCAAAATACGTTGTTCCAGACACATAAGCACACCTGAATGCCTCTCAATATATATTTATTTCAAGGCTTCCTTTTCATCGCAATAAAACGGCACCTACACCCGCCGCTGTCCATACAGGTGAGCTTGCGCCCATAAAGAGAAGCAAATGCAAGGGACACAACAAAGAACTAACCTGAAAAAATGTCCATGTATTCGGGAGCCCTTCAGTACTGTGCCGCAAACATGTCGAAGCCAACCATATTTCGATTCTACAAATTACTGTCCGCTTTTCAGATTACGCTTCAGATTAGTTTCATATTTCTGTCCACCGTATTTATATTGTGTACGCATTCAATATAGCGGGTAACATGCGTTTTTTTTCACAAGCTTCCATAGGAGCACAGGGCCTCGTTCCGAGATTCTACTTTGTGTTCTTGCACAGACAGCGAGTTTCAATAGGCGGGAACCAACCTTCCCCCTGCATTACTGCTGTTTGTAGCATATGTCTGTGATTAAGTGTTGCAACTATTCACTTGTATTAGCCTCCGTAAGCTCTGCTGTAGTTGATGTTTTTGTTTTGTGTTAATACCTATGCACTTACAAAATAGACCAATGTGTTAAGTTTAGAGACGTGCAAACGGAATTTGAAAAATACCCCAAGGTTATACGTAGCGCAAGTCCCGAAATTTCAGTTGACTGGAGCTTGACTTGCTTACAATATCTGTATTAGTTACTAGGGAAAGTTCGAAAATCCGAGAACATGGGGTTTTAGTTTTTTTCTATGTAGGAACTTTAGAGTCGTGTTTCTTTTTAAGAACAATCCTATTAAAAAAAACAATTCAGGGAAGCTTCCACTCGCGCACAAGACATGAATGGCGGAGAAGTTGTAGGTGCTCACTGATTAGCACGAAGTTGAGTTTTAGTGGCGCTGTGGTGTTGTGGTGGGCGTCGGCGGCATGCCATTTCAATGACATTACGTTGAGCAAGGCCAGAGTGTACTTGTCGTTTCGGTAGACGTGTTCATGCGCCACTCTGCAAGCGCGACGCATCGTCTCTAGCGGATGATTTGCTCGCCGAGCATCTCGACGCCGGCCTCTTCCTCGGGCGGACGAACTGTTCGCGGCTTGGCGATGTGGAGTGAATGATCACCTACAGCACCTTCGGCCCTCAAGTCACGGCCCTTTTACGGTACACAGCGCATGCGCACGACGACACGACGACGATCGAGTGATAGGCGAACGTTACGACGTGTCTTCCTCGTTCTGAGCAAGTTTTGCGACGATACCGCGAACGCTTGAGTGGTCTTGTGGCCAGTTTTCGCCAACGTCCCTAAGTGGGTGTGCTTGGCTTGACGAACGGTGCGCTCGATACACAAGGCCAAGGCTGGCGTTTTAAAGGAGCCATGAAGAGAAAACACAAGTTTGGTTCATTCAAAAGATTGTGTCGTTAGAATCGTACTGACACCACTTTTAACGTAAACTTTGCTCAAATAAGCTACATAATTAGGAAAAACGGGAATGGTCATGCGACCCACCAGCTCATTTCCCGCAACAGAACCTGTGATGTCACATGGGCTAAGCTCTGCGATTGGCGGAGGCTGGCAGAAGCAGACGCAAATTAGGTAGAGCTTACAAACTAGACGAACGAGCGATTTGCGCTTAAATTTAGGGCACATTCTTTACAAAGCAATAAGAATGATGGGACAAACAGTGGAAGTTACGAAAGCACATGTAAACACAGAAGTACTGATGCGTTCTGCTGTTCGTACTGCGCACAGCATGCTTTGGTTTAGCTGCACAGCACTACGGGGCTTGGGGTTGTCTCAGACGACACTGGCCGATTGACGCAAGCAACGGTGTCTTACGTGACCCCATTTGTCGAGCGAGCACTGTTTAAGGGAACGAATATTTTCTCCCAGAACAAAAACAAGCCAGGTTTAAATGCGGGCAAAAACAAACCAAACGCTTTCCACGGTATGGCGGCGCCATCTAGGTCACAGAACGTAAAGAAACGCGTGAACAAACCAACACCGCTGTACAGGGTGGAGACAACCTTTGAACGGTCCCGTGCCGCCGCAATTGGGCCAACGGGCTCAACGCGTTATTCTTTTCGTTTCCCACGAGACCTAGCAACGCGAAACAGACAATATGATTCAAACTTCTTCGGTAAACCGCGTTGCGGCGATAATTTTAGCGCGGTTTTGACACAATGACTTGCTTCGGCGGCGAGCGAGCAACCGAACATGGCGGCGCCAGCGTTACGTGTCTCTACCCTGTACGGCGGATGCGTGAATGAAGGTATTCTAGGCTGCAGAGCGGTCGGTTCCCGTGATGTCACTTGGGGCCACGAAAACGCACGATTGAGCGGGAAAATCAAAATTTTAACCTAAATTGTTTAATTTCTCAGTGAATAAAGCACCGTTTGTATCCGGACAAGGGCTGGGGGCACTATAAAACACGAAATCTTTCGAATAAAACCAACTTGCATTTTCTCTTCATGGCTCCTTTAAGTGCGAAGCACTTCTTAGTCGGGCCTACTCCTGCTTCCACCGCCGTCCTCCGTCCGCAGCCTAGCAACGGAGCTAGCTACCGTGCCTAGCAACGGCGCCGGATTTCCGACGCGTGAGGGCGCTCGCATAGCGCCTCCTCTCCCCCCTCGCCTACTCTCCTAAAGCCCCTTTACTACTCTCCAGCTCGCAACACCCTCTCTCGGCGCGCCAGCCAGGCGACTACACTATATAAAAAAAAAACAGCATCCGGGGCCAGGTTTCGATCCCAGGACTTTGCGGCCGCTGCGCGACGCTCTACCAACTAAGCCACGGACGCGACGCTGATGTCAGTGTTAGTAACGCGCCTTATATCTTTAACGCATTCAAACTACGTCGTCAGCGGCGTGCGTTGGCGACTCAGCGGCGTTATAGCGGCTGCAACAACCCTTAACGGTCCACTTTAGCGACCGCAAGGCGGTCGTAATGACCGTCGCATACAACGACAACACAAACAAGTGCTGAAATAAATACTGTCGTTTCACTTTACTTTGCGTGTGTGTGTGTGTGTGTGCGTGATTACATTCCCTCTCGAACATCTCTCGAACATACACGTTAATTCACCAGGATTTCCGCAGAGGGACAAACGAGGCGTGTTAAGCCGAACGTGATCACGAGGGGGTGTTAATGTAACTAACGGGCAAAATGCCACCAAACTTCAACAAACTCCCCCTCATAGCATCACCCCGTGCTTCGCACTTCCTCATACTCCCGTTCGGGGAAATGCGGGGGAACTTTTTTTTTTGCCAATATTGGCCAATCACCCTAAGTGGGTATGCTACGCCTGAGGAACATGCGCTTGAGGTACGCGTGCACGAGCGTTGTTGTTGTTAATTTCATTAGAAAACAAGGCCAAAGGCCAGGAGGGAGGAAGAAAATACGGAATGCGGAGGACAGTCCTTATGACGTCGTCTTCAAGGGATCTCTTCAGAAGTCGTGCGCTAGGCCTTTTTCTCAGGGAGTTTTCGGCGCACACGAACCCCGAACTTACTGCCAGTAATAACAGCTCCACTTTTAGAAACAAACAATTGCATATATACTGTGCTGACCCTGATGACGATGCGTCAATACCTTTGTCCAAGGGTAGCTGATGAACTCACAAGATAGGCGAACTGCAGTAAACAAACGAAAGTTACGTTAATGTCTCGTTAATGTCTGGAAATGTCGTCGAGAGTCTACCGGTCCTCCTTTGAACTCTCTCTCTTGCCCTCACGCTGTCTTCCTTCCCTGTTGCTCCCTCCGTAATTTACTAAATTGCAGATTGTTTAAGTCAGAAATAGTCTGAAGTAGTTAAGCAGCTAATTTCAATAGCTGAATTAGCCGGGCTTACGACGTACCATTCTGTGTATTGTACTCGACATTCCGAAAAATGGGAAGTTTCCGCACTAATTACGAAAAACAGATTTCGAAATTTCGCTTGATGTCTACCATGAGCGACCTGTACAAAAAGATACCCCAGATGTGATAAATAAATCATTTCGAGATTTGCGCAAAGTATTTCTATAAACCGACCCAACGCGCTGGACCAATATCATGAGTTCGTTTTCTGTTTTGCGCCACCTGAATCGTTCCAGTGCTTCTTCTTATCGCACACACTTTCAACTCACACATACTTTGATTTGGCGTAACGCCCATTGTCCTAGGGTTTTCTTAGGTTTTTTTTTTATACTTAGGAACATTCTGTATATCAGATCGTTCTTGTTTTCCATTCTTAATATCGTTTCTTATTATTTTTTATATCGCAACCTTTTGTGTACATTTGTGTCGCGAGAAGTTTTTTCTGCAAATGTACATTCAATGGATGCATTTTTAACGCGCACTGCTTTCTACGGTATGCCTTACCGTTTATAGGCTTTTTATCCGTACCCTTCAGCATCCTAGTGTTTTGAATAAACTGGGTTGGTTCGTTTGATTTGACTTCATTCACTTCCGTTTTGTAGAATGCACGCTGCTCGTGGAACGACTTCTAGAACCTCTTCTTTCCGTTCTCCTTCCAGCCACTTCATGCGTGGTTTTATTAAGATCAACGTAAATTTGCGTTTCCCTTACCACCTTGTGCAGGTGTACTTTTAAAAAATAAACATGGCAACGTTCAGATTTTTAGGTGTAGTCCTTTCAGTACACTGAAAATTTGAGCAGGTTTAAACGATATTTTCTGTATGTACCTCTTGATCATGAACATTTTGACTCTTGGCAGGAACTTTACATCGGTAACAGACAAAGCAAATTCCTGAATTTACGTGGCCCAAGAAAGACTGCCATTTTTATAATACAGTGTCCTTTCGTTTTTCAAAGGATAGCAAGCAGTGGAGCTGATTCCACTACCAAGCAGAAATGAAAACACGTCTTTTTGTAACTTGTGATTTGTTTCAGTCTAGTTTCTCGCCGACTTTTTCAAGAAACTTGGAAGACCTCGGTTTTGTTATGGTAGAAAAACAAGCTTTCGTCTCTTTTCTTTGAAAATCACCTAACTATTCTACCTAATTAAATATTAAATTGACCGGGTGCCGACTCATGCATGTCCAAGTTGTTTTTTTGGTGCCTACTGAACGCTGAAAATAACAATGGCAAAGGAGAATTTTAAGTGATCGCGCGTGTTCCAAAACGTGCTGTTGTCCAATCACTATGGGAGCGTGTTTTTTTTTCAGCAAGGCGCTACGAAACTCCCGAGATGATTTTGCGAGCCATGGCATTCGCAGAAGTACGCGCGCCACTCACGTTTCAGCGCTCAAGTAGTTGTTATTTACCCCCGTGCACAATCTTTTAGCAAAGCATTTGGACGTGTGCGCGTAGCACGAACGTTTTCAATGCGCTTAACGTCAATGACAATCTTCTATTTGGCGACAAGTAGCGAGAGGGTAATAGAAATATACTGTTGCTCGGAAAGCAACGCGGGAAATTTGTAACCTTTTACTACTCCAAACCACTAAGATAACAATATTAGATATCAGGAGCATATGGTACACATGGTAAAATATTACGTTACTATGGCGAATAAAGCTTCCATTTGAGCTAGTAGTTTCATGGCATATCGGTTGAATGAAGTGGGTTGCAAGTGGCGAGTTGGTTGCATGACACGACAAAAAGTAAAAAAATGTAGCGAGGCTAACTAAAACACGACAAGAAAAAAAAGGTCTAAGATCAAGGCAGTCACCTTCTGCTAATGAAGACATCAACGCAAACTTGCGGGCGAACAATGAAAAAAACACATCAGGGACAAACACTATCAAAAACGTTGACCTTTCATACACTGTGTTTATCTCGAGAATGGTAACCGCCTCGAGCCGGAAAGTCGCAGTATTGCGACCACATGGGGATGTTGACGCCGGCGAATACTTCCTGCAGACCTAACGTACAATCCAAGCCGGCTTAGTTCCCCGAGGATTGACAGCGTGAACGTTCATGTCCTGTTGCTCTGGAAAAGACAGGGACACGTCTGGCTTGAGCCGGTATCATTAGCACCGCCTCGCCGATGGATTTGATGGAGACTGGCGTGCATTCCACTGCCATAGCCGCAGCACAGCCGAAAAGTCAAAAGTTCAATCTTTGCGCTATGTCAGTTCTTGAGCGGTCCACTTAGTGCGGGTCGTGGCGCAGATCTGAATAAGAAGACATGGTCCAGGGTACCTGAGACATCGTCAGAGAAACATACGCCACGGGACACCACCACGTTTAACCACTTTAGGTCACTAGCATGAAGGTGGTTTCTCTCATTGGCAGGTTGATCCTAAACTGTTTTCATTGCAGTCCAGCTCGATGAAAGCCCTCTTAAAGACTACGTAACCAAGCACACAAAACCAGCACTTCGGGCAGTGGAAGAGCCCTAAACTCAGACAGCACTGCCGGTATGGGATAGGTGAGCCAAACACACTCAGGAGAGGACTGTTCGTCCTAATTCAAGCCTAAGTATCTCAGCCAGATAATTTATACCACGCTTTTCCTGCAAACATTTTAAGCCCCCAGCCCAAATCAGGGTTTGTCTGTGTCCAGATTGTGCTCCCGTGGGTATCCAGCACGCTGTATCTGTAGAAAAGCTGACCGGCTTGCGTTCACAGGAGCACTTCCAGCCTCAGTATTCCGGCTATTCGACAAACACCACTGCGGAGCATGACCAACGCCATCGCAGGCAGCCGAGACGGGGTGGTAACACTGCTGCTGGACTACAGATACAGGATTGAGGTTCACAAAAGCCACCAGAATACATCGAGGTAACGGACATTAGACTTCATCTAATGTATGGTCACTGAGGGCGGTCGAGGACCCCTCATCGTAACCAGGTGGGGCAGCCGCACTGTTCAGCCGCACGAAGCTCACCGTGTTGGAAACACTTCACCTACGCCAAGGTTAGCCCTTACAACACCGCTACCGTTCGAGCCTTTGCCTCAGCCTCAGCCTCAGTGGAAAACAAAATTGAATTATTAAACTCTGCGTGCAAAATTTGCATCCATTTACTTACTGTGCCTCTTTTGCTGTAGAGCGCAAACATATTCGTTTGGCTCATTTCGCTGTAACAGGTGTCTTATCTCCTGTGGAGCCGAGTTCAAAAAATCAGAGGAAAAGAGGGAGGGTATAACCTTAGTGGCCTATATTTCAGGCATAAATGAGAGCCGCCTTTAATAAAGTCACTTACGTATAATGTTAACGAAGACTTGCGCGCTCTGAAAAGATACGTGTTTTTAAAACAGTCTCCAGCCAAGTTTAGTTTGAAATTTTACCGGCACGCATGATGTCATGCAACTTTTCTGCGCTCAGGTAAAACTCAGAACATTATATAATTTTTCTTCCTCAGGAAAGGTGTCCACTTTTTCACTATGTTGCTCGGAAGATACGCTTTATACTCGATCATGTCTTGTTATCAGCTTTCAGGTAGGCAGGTTCTGTGAAGGCTTTTCAGAAGTACGGGAACTTCAAAGTTTGTTTTTCTCTCTCTTCATGAGTGATGCACACACCAGTTAATAGCCTAAAAGGAGTTCACGTTTCCTCTAACCTTGTACTCCTCGAAAAAAAATGTAGCCCTGTCTCCAATGACGAAGTGCTTCTGGTGCCTGCAATTGTGTCCAACCTTATGTTTATTCAGGATAGAGTCTAAGGTAAGGGTCGATAGTTTGTTTCTAGCTGAAAAAATAGCAATGGTATGACAGATACAGTAAGTAAAGCTTGCATTCTGTAACGAATAAAAAATGAATATTTCACTGGTTGATGTTAAAATGCGTAACTTTCTGACATCTCCGCCTGCGGACTTGATACTCAGGCCTCAGAACCCGCCATCCTAAAGCTTTAGGTTGTAATCTGTAATTTCACTCACGCCCCTCGAAAGAGGCGGCAGCAGTGCTTTGGGCTGTAATCATCCCATTATCCATGATTTCAAACTATCAGTAAACGCACTCGCACTGTGTCACTCATTATGGGTAGGACACAATTTACAGGTCCCGGACAAAATGGTAGCTTATCTGAGTGTCAACAGTTCACATGAAAATTAAAATGACGCCCTTTTCTATTTCAATGCTCTGCTGTCACAAACATTAAATTCCATTTGCATATAAACAGAAAGTAATAATTTTAAAAGAAGAATCATTGTGCAGGGCAACAAGTTGGGTCTGCATGTCCGAGAGATAAGCTTTCTCCAGGTTTAAAGAGACCAAAATAATGCAATATATTTGACTGAGGGTCATTCACATTACGGCGGTTCAGCGCATGCGTGGCTGCTGCTTGGTGAACTGCTTGCAGGCCCGTTGTTCTCTGTAAACCTCGCCCTATTTAAGGTCAAACATATCTTACCGGTCGATGCCCCGTTCTACAATACTAACGATTGCTCCAATGTGCGAATAAGCTCGAACTTGGTATGGTCGAAGGCGTAAAATTAGGCGCAGTAGCGCTACGCTTGGCAAGGATTAGGTCACCCGTAGGAGTGACAGTGTTCTTGTGGCGATAAATTGCCTTCGGTGGCCATCCCAAAAAACTGTCTAGTAAGTACATAACGCTGCCGGTAACCTTATACAACTGATTACGGCTTGAAAAACATGTTGTCTTCATTAAACAAGCAGAAGCACGAAGCCAAAGTATGCTGGTTCTGAATCGATCTATCGTGTAACAGCCTTTTTTCTCCCCATTAAAATGGCACCCACATTGGCCGGTGTCCTTGCAGACACCAGTAGCCAGAGTTAGCTGGGCTCTCCAAGCCCTGACTCCTGCCTTTCGTTTACAGAATATCATTCACCTATGGGAAAACACATAAATTGAAACCTTACGGTGGTTGATCCTCTTCTAAACAGCTGTTGCCAAAAGAAAACGAAATCTCAGTGGCCTCACGCATGCTGATATTCTGCTGAGAACTGCCCATCGAATGAAAACCTGCGCTCTGGTGCCACACGTCCGCCACCCTCTTTAAAACGCCAGTTCACAGAAGATCACTTAATCTGCCGCCGTAAGATTGCCCGTCTCTCGTTGATTACCCCTAACCATAGGTAAACTCCACGTGCTCGTGCCGCACGTAGTTCGGCATCTCACCGAACTCCACGTTTTCACAAGAGAACAAATTCTCTTTGTGCGGTCGCTCTCCGTGCGTCCGCTAAGCACTACGTCCGAAAAAAAAACGATTTCCTGGGGCGGTACATGAGGCGTTCTCTTTAGTCGTTGACGATCATCGGCTGCCTGCAGTAAATTAGATTTCTAGCCACCGGGTGCCTGCCATTGGTCTTCTGAACACAGGCTTCTGCAGAAACACCCAAATCCTCTTTACGTTAGGTAAACTCTTCACCGTATGACTAGCGGGCTGCCAAAACCTGGAATCTGGCCGGACATGCTAGAAATCATCCATCGGTGTGCTCTCTTATGACAAACTTGCTGTGCAGCCTGGGGGAAAGTAGTCAGGGCCGACGGGAAATCAGTACGTAAGTTTAGTGGATGAATTTGACGATCACACCGAAGTCTGGTAGGAAGCATCGTTGCTATTCAGCAGGGTTAGACAAAAGTAGAGTGTTCCCCTGACATGAACTAGGCTTCAGTCTCGGCATATAAATTGCGGATTTGCAAGATTTCCTCGTCAGATCAAGGCTTCCATGTTGACGGCCTCGGTTATGGCTCTGAAAAAGCAAAACCTCCGACTTTCAGGAAATGAAATATATTGTTACCAGAAATGGAGGCACAACAGCTTTGTCTTTTCAATGAAAGCCTCAACTAAGCGCAAACCTACCTTCCAGAATGTACATGGCATGCTTCTATATTGCATGTTATTGGCGCTTTAAAATCCGCCATGGTGCCCTCGTATTGTAATGATGGTATTGGTAATGCCACTCAGACATACTTAGTGCGCCCAGTCCAGAACTGGAATTCACTGGGCAGGGGCATTAACACTGTAGTGTTTACGCACCGGTGGTGTCAACACTGTGCCGCGAACAGATCGTGCCGCCAATTGTTTCATGATGCACATAAAAATTTGTCATCATTACGTTATGCGCAGTATTTACTGCTACATCGAGAGAGGCAGGAGCGCCGCACGGCAGACCTGCTTTGTAGAACTAAAACTAAACATCGCCTGTTTTGCGTTTTGAAGGTGTGCTTTTTGAAAGTTATCAGCGGGTCCTGGTGCAATCGGCGGACGAGTGAAGCATGGTATTGCGCGGTACCGGTGACACACAGGCCAGTGGACGTGGTTGTCAAGTTAAGGCGGGCAGCCTTTCACATCGTTTATATGCCGTGGATACGAAGTTTTTCAGCACGACTAGGGCGTCTTCCCCGTCGGTGTTTGCTAAGGAGTTGCTACCATAACCTAAAAATAAACATGCTAGGCTGACAAATCACCATGCTGCCAGGCTGGAAGGCACAAAAAGATAGTATTGGCTTCCTCTTGTGCAGGGTGTGATTTGCTTGTCGTGTACACGAGTATATCCTATCTTGTGTAATCCGTAGAATGGGCTTGCCTGTCCAACCACATTCACAGGGTGGATGCTGATGGCTTGAACACAAAAGCCTGGTAATATTCATCAGCGAATTCTTTGTGTCGGCGAATTTTGACGCCATCGCATTCACAGAAACGCTGGAAAGGAGTGGACAAAGAGAGGTAACGAGACCAGAGTTGACGCAACCAGCGTTTTATTAGTTTTTACACTATATAGGTAAACGACACCTAACAGGCAAACATTACTGCTACAAGCTTTTTTTTTTCAAAAGGGGTGAAGTGCACCTGACCAGATCTTATGAAAAGAAAACATTTTATAGGAAGGCCCAAATGCAATGCTCTCAATGCTAACATCACCTCGCTGGCACGTAGGAAAATTTCTTATAGTAGCTTCAGAAGCGTTGAATTTATCCCTTGTCAAAAGTTTCGCTTTTTTTCTGCAATTTTGTTCAGGTTGAGCTGACCCATCCTAAAGGAAACTCCCCGTATTTTCAGTTTAAATCAGCACACCTTTGTTCTCCATCACTCCCCCGAAAAAATACCGCCCCCGTAAACCTCGAAAAAAGACAACTGCAGAGATGATAAAAGTCCGCCCAGCAGTCATATTTCAAACCAATAGCAGGGTGAAAACCCACACACTTTATCGTCGAGTGCTATCGACAGTTTATTTATTGAAGCATTATTCATTCTTGAAATGTTTAAAGTTGCGAATATTTTTCGGCAGTTCATTTTTGGGTTTTTGAAAGAAAGTTCGTTTGGTTTAACACTGGGAAACAATCCCCATCGCTGCAATTGCGTCCAAACCAATAATATCTGGGAGGCAACTTGCTGCATTTTTTTAACAGCAGAGATCCTGTTACTGGTCAAAGTTCCAGGTTGCTTAAAACTTCCCGATACGAACGCTATCTCACAACTGTTCCGATCATATTCATGAACCGTGTTGTCTGTATGTTCATTGCTGATTCGACGTCTCCGTAGGAACTTTATACCAGCTCGTCATCGTAGTTACCAGTTGATGCATAAGGTCTTACTATCTTTAAGTTGCATTGCTTCTTCAGCTCGATGACGACGACTCTGATCTTTTCAGAATACCAGAAAATTCCTCAACGTTGCATGCTATTCACCTGTGGAATAGAAATCCAAGTAGGCCCTCGGAAGAATAGAATATCCGCTCGACCAAATTTTATAAGCTCTTCTTGTTTTCTCCCGAGCTAAGTTAGCCTTTTAACACACGCAGCGTGCGTGATCTCCCACAAGAGAATGGATACGCTCGCCTCGCCAGACCGATATTTCGCGTTTAGTTTTGGCAAGTTCAAGTTTCATAGGCGGCATGTCCGGACACAGACATTCTTAGCACCCACAGCTGTGTCACTGTTCTTACCACCGCCATGGTCAGGTGCTGGAAAGATATGGGGGTCTGATGGTGGAGGGTGGCTTTTCCGATTTTAGGAGATGAGGGTCATATATTCATTCGCTGAGAGACTGCTGTTAATGTTTCTCAGAGCCTTATTAGATTAGTTTCTCCTATCTCATTCAGAGTCTTAGGCGGGTGATTTATTCCTGACCAGGCAGCACTCCACACCTAGCATATTCGGGCAGCGAGCGGAAAAAGAAAAGACAGAGAAGCGTCGTCCCCATGACTTTATTCAAATCTGTTTCTGTTTGTTCGGTGAAGTTAGCAGACGTTGCATGCGGCTGTTCAACATTGAAGGTTTTCCGATGTCCCTAAAACTTGCGTTTTTTTTTTGCTCTTGTCGTCTTTAGGGTAAAACATTCTCTTAGAATGAGAACAGGTTGAGTGGGCCAATCAAAGCGGCTGGGGGTTGTTTTCCGCGGGTACAGATCAGCTAAGATATATCACTCTACCTAAGATAATCGCTTTGTTGTGCTCGTCAAATAAATAGGCTTGTGAGAACATATAGGTGCGGACTGCGCCTGAAGACATGGTTGACCTCTGATTCCTAAATATCACAAGTCTGAAAGGCGGCGGCAGGTGGTATACAAATGAGGCACTTGCTACGTGTCCAAACAATTCCACCGATTTCAACATCCAGGAATATAAAGCTTTGGTCATTATTGTTGTTTTTCAGGGAATGCGTTTAAAATACCCCTTTTGTTCTTGCGTGTAGTTAAGCATGTTTAGGCACTTCTTAAGGTCATAATAACCAGCATTCTTAATGCTGGTAGATCTTAAAATTCTTCGTTCAAAAGTTCTAGTGCTCTATCAGCCAAACTTCGTCCTAGTGAGGTGTTATAGGTTTAATTTTTCAATTGCAATAGAGAAAATATTCTCGACAAATTGGTTTGTGATTCTTTAAAAATTGTCGGCAACCACGCATAGGTGCACTTCAAAGTGATCAGGGATTTCAAGGGGGAATCACTAATTTGAACTTAGGCTAAGTCGGGTTTTCTTTGGTAATAATAAGGTTGGAGAATCGTATTACTTTTCGCAATAACAAACAGTGTGGACAACCCCGGTAAGTGAGTTACTATTATCGTGCAGCACGACAATTGTATGCGCAAAATACGCCACCAGCTACAAGGGGAAAAGCGCAATGCTACTATAATATTTTACTGCCCTGGCGCTGTCGATGGTGGCCTCTTTTCGGTGCCTTACAGGAAGGAGGCCGTTTTCAGGTGTAACGTACTCCGGGGCCCCGATCTGTGACGATTAATAATAACCAGCTATGCAATATTTCATCGCCGCGTTTTTTTTTTGTGGGCAATCATTAACAGTGCACTTGCCGGCAAATCAGATAGCTAAGCTCTATAATTTTTTGTGAAGAACCACGGAAAGGTTAGCTTAACAACCTTGGTTTTGCGAAAGTGTTGTTTTCAACTGCCCTATAAACAGCGCAAATACAAGGTCGGAATATGCAACAAACTACCCCACTCCGCCCTACTTTGTCACTTCTACCGTCTTTGTCTTTGCGCTGTTTTTAGTGTCGATAGAGTCAATAATGCATACCCAACGAGCCCAACGTCGTCGCCGCCATTACTGTTTGCGATTTCACTGACGGGATATTTGATTTTTTTTTCACCACATACGGACAATGATGGACGCGTCCGTGGACTGGCGTAGGGAGAATAACAGGCCCACAAAGTGCATGCGAACGCCAACCATACATCAAAGGTAAACTAGCGTACAAAATTGGAGTAAGAGCGGAGCCCAATCACGACCGTACACAACCATCAGAAACAGCGCTTTATCAAGGTTCGACCCAAGATCAACAGTTGTGACTAAGGCGTTCTAATCCTCATGTACAATGCTCAAACACGTGTTCCAAAGGTGAACCAAATCTTAATTCTCAAAAGTGACAGAGAAACGCGTGTGTAGCTAGGTTTTGGCACCAAAACACCAACCTTATCGTATCATGCTTTGAGGCGTATCACGCGCGATTCATTTGTCAAGAAATTGTGTTAAAGAAAACCCCAAATTACGAAAGGATGACGACGACGATAATGATAAAGGTGATTTTGTTTTTGAATAGCACAGGGTCAACTATGGCAAAGAGCTCCACAAAAGTAAATATCAGTGTTTAAAACATGAATATTGAATATTGTCAGGAAAAACAAAACTCAGACGAAACGAAGGCAATTGATAATGCCTGGTCCATAGAACCAGGATGAATAATCTTCATATGTAATGAGCTGTGAAATATAATCCGTATTTAAATATACACCCCACCTGTTATCTACAACACTGGGTCGTTGAATAAAAAAGTGACGGATGCAGTCAATTGTGTCGTCTCTACTGTACCGGGTAATCTTAGTCGCTTGTTTTCTGATGTCCCTTTCATACTTTTTTGTGAAGTACAGATAGGATCTACGCCAAACATTCTACAGATAATTTTAGTGATCCAGTGACCAGGTAGGAGCAAGTTCATATTTCAGCCCTACCTGTTACGTAACTTCGGATAATTAAGTGACTTTGTTCCTCCTGATGTTGCATAATTATCTTACATCAGTATGCGTTTCCACATTTTCATATAATTCCGTCTTTTAGAAAAGAACCTACTAGTCTAATCTTCAATACCCTAAAAGAGAACACAATAAAGTCCACTCAACTTGGAGCCCCGGCGAAGACAAAGTTCTGCATCTAAGTGTAGATAAAATAAGCTACAATATCTTTTTCCTTTCACTGGTCATTGTACTCGAGCTGATATTTCTTTTCGGAGAAGGCTATTAAAACGGAGTCATTTCCTGCCAGGACCTTTTGTAGCAGATTATAACCCGAGATCCAACATGAAACAGATTTTTTCAGGGTGAATCAGATATATCCCAATCTAACAGTGCACGCTTCCATTACTCCCCCATAATCTCTTTATGCCGCCTTCATTTTTCCTCGCCAATGTATATTTACAGTTTCTTCAGCTTCTAGCTTATAAAAGCTTATATTTTTATTCCGCTGTCTTTATTATTTGGTAGGTTCGTCTGCACACAACAATTTTGGTGTCTAGCTGTTCCACATATTGTTTTTCTTGCAAAATGTACTTCCGTTTTTTGTATGGTCTATGTGAAGGCAGCGCAAGTTCAGTCACCTGTGTAATGGGTGTGTTGTCACTATGATTTTTCTATTTCGGTTAGGCTGCAACGCTAAAACGCCACTGTTGTTTCTGGTGAGTGAAACTAAATTGATGATTATTGTTTCAATGCTGCTGATCAAAATGGACTTAACGTCACCTAAGTTCAGCAAACTCTATGTCAGATAGTTTGCCAAAATTTTAAAAATATCAAAAGTGGAGAGATATGTAAACAAAACTGATATAATAAAGATTGCTAGTAGGAAGTAACCTTACAACGAGAAGCATCCAGTAGGGCTGTCAATTGACCGTAATGGCAGAAACCTTGTTGTTTACCATGTCATCGATTACTACTACCACGCGGCATGCTTAACACGTGAGTACAGTAAAAAAATGACGCTTTTAAATGTGAAGAAAATGTCAGCGCTGGAAGAAAGTTATACAAGGGAGCTTCATTTGCCACCGATAGCGATGAAATCCGGTTAAGTTTAAAATTTAAAATTATGAGCGACTGAATATTGCCCAGAGGAGGTTTTCATGGTCTACTATCCGAGTTAAATGGATGGGACTGGCTGAGACTTGGTCACCAGAGCTGAAATATCAGCTTGAAAATCTAGGCTCGAGGTTCTGAGCACTTCTCGGCAGGGAAAAAAAGCAAATAAGTGTATACCATGGCAGGTATCCCAGAAACATTCTCTATTGCAGATACTGACTGCAATCAAGCTTGGTTACCACTCCTTCGCAGGAGCGAAATTCGGACAACGTATAACAGGGTTAGATAATTAAGCAGCTATTGAACATAGAAGACAGAGCCAGATTTTTAACATATGCTTTAAGGTGTTAATTATATACCAGCATTTAGGTGAAACGGAGTTATAAATGTTTTGAAATATACATTTTGTTAAAAAAGTGATCTGCCACCACAAGCAAAAAAACACGAGATTTATGAATCCCAAAAACAATGCTTGACGATTTCTTTGTAGACATTTTGTAGTTGCGAAGGACCGAAGAAGCAATTTTTGTGGGGAGGCCGCTCGTTTAGGAGCATGTCATTTTGCGGCGTTGGTATGTAACTTTCCACCCGCTGCGGTGGCTCAGTGGCTAAGCCGTTGTGCCGCTGTTTCACGAGGACGCGTGTTCGGTTCCCGGCCGTGGCGGTGCTTTTCTGATTGAGGCGAAAGGCAAAAACGAGATTTCGGAACATGTTAAACTTCCCCAGGAGGTCGAAAATATTCCAGAGTGAACCAGGAGGGCGCGCCTCATCACTAGCGTTGCGTTGGCGCTTTAGACCCTACGAACAATGTATCACTCAACATTCCATCATGTGACTACATCGCCATTGAAAATCAAATGAACCTAACGAGGCGGCTACTATTGTTCGGCAGTTGATAATTGGGCGTTTATTTTTATTTTAATTCCCTCGCGGACTTCGTGAATGTCTTTGTGGGCTATCTGAACGGTAGGAATGCCTGCCTCAGATTACCAACTTGGTCCAACTTCTTTGTGTTCAATGTTTCAATTTTTTTCTTTGTCAATTACTCTCACTTTCAGGAATATTTTCAATAAGTCTCTGCTTATCACGATTCCAGAACACTCTCACTGGGATATGTACATGAGAGAAATATGCGGCCTCAGAATACTATTATACAAACTCAATGCAATTGGCCAATGCTGTAATGAACGCGAGAAAATACGGAAATATGAAATGGGCTCACCCGCCCTGAGGAGGCGGCAATACGAAGGATTCGCGTCGGTGCTGCTCTGACACCAGCTGTCACCCACACTTTGCCTACGGATCGATGGGCTCCGTTTGGACGGACATGTCCATTTTGCACCACGTCGGCATCATCTTCTGAGTACTTGCTGTGGCCTCCACCGTTCACGACAACAAGTACTACATAGTGCGGGACTCGACGCAGGCCGGCCGCCCGACTACACACGCTGGCTCTTTCGGTCCTATCACCAGAGTCCTAAACTTTCGGAGTAAAAACTTTGTTTTTATGTATATTTAAACACCCCCCACCACCTCCGCTCACCCAGTTTTATGCTGCAGATAGAACTTTCTCAATTAAAAAAAAATTCACGAAGGTGCACCAACTCTCAAAACAACACGTTCTGCTTAAAAAGCATACATTTAATTCGGTTTTTTCGTTTTTGTAGGGAGAACATTGCTGTAAAAACGTACGAGCATCATCTCGTGTGTTTCTCCTCTGCCAAGCGTATCGTCCCGTCCTCATGATTATGGATGAAGTACGACGGCTCTTTCGGCCTCACAAAGAAGTTCCGGCCGCCAGGCTAACTGCGCCTAACGGCCCGTCTTGAAATCACTAGTGCCTTGCGCCTGGTTGCAAAGGCAACTGATGCTTTATACCGCTGAAGCAGCGTCTCCCCAAGAGAACCTAGCCACGTATGTCGGCCACTTAGAATTACAGTAATTGGGTTGGAGCAGGAGGAAAACGTTTGATTGGATTCTCGGGGGTGATTCGTATTACATTAGAAAAGTAAAAGAGACGGTGGCCTGAGCAATGTAAAAAAAAAAAAACAACCTGAGGAAGGTGCACCTCCTTCCTAACGGACTACAACGTTAACTTCGTGGTTTTCATCCCTGTTATGCTACCACATGCTTCCTATAGTTACGCTTGACACGGCTTTTGTGCTGTCGGCTCAGCGATTGTGGGACGCACCATGGCGCGGTTTCAGCACCGAAATGTCTGGAGTAATGCTATTACAGCATAGCAATCGGCATGTAGCCATCGCATTCTTGAAGAAACGCGAAAGGCCGTCACTATGTCTGCGTCACTGAAATTGCGGACAACAAGAACTGTCGCTTTAAATTTGTAACAAACTGCGGACATCCCAACAGGCAAGTGATATGTTCGGCGAGCGGGTAATTCTTTTATTCGAAGGTTCACGGTTTCCACCACCTACAGAATTCCGGCCAGGCAATCAAAATTGGCTGATCATCGTCACGGAGCACCCCTGAAGTGGCAATGGGCACTTGAGTAGCCCAGTGGCAGAGCAAAAGAGCTTTAGTACCAGCTGTTTCGCTTGGCAGTAGCCCCGCTTCGTTCTAACGTTTCGAATGTGGTCATGCACCTCGACACATTCCTTCAGCCCACAGCTAGAATTGTCGGGCACTTGCTGTACCAACCAGTTATTCTGAAGGTCACTACAAATGGCAGCGGTGCTTGGGGAGTTGAGGCAATCCAGTAAGCAGCCAGGGAAGCTTGGGGCGCAGCTTCGAAAGCGAGAGTCAAAGATAATACAGCGTCATAAAACAGCAAAAAGCTTGTCGTGTGAGCCTGGGTTCAAGATACATAGGTGAATAATGTGACCTCCCTAAAAGTACAACCAAGAATTTGACTAGTTGGTAGTTGTCAATCTTGATGTTGAAGGCCCTGAAGATACAATGAAGAAAAGGAGAGAGAATCCCCACACCAGTTTGGAAATAGCGCCATGTCCTCTCACTTTCTCTCTTGGTACCTGCGTTGTGAGCGCTTTGAACACCAAGTATTCCCGTTTGATACTCAGCACATCACAACACATACAGAATAGTTAATTGATGGCATTACATGTTCCAAAGCGCAAATCGCCCTCCCGACGCCCATACCCATCATTATTCCATGCAGACAAACCGCGTCATTTTCAAACGCGGAACGAGAATGTTTTGAAAAAAAAAAAAAACGACAATTTCAACGGGAGGTTTCCCTGTCCGTTTACTTGTCGGTGAAACTACACGCAGTGGCCGGGTGTAGAAGCAGCAACGTAATTTTTCTTTTGCCGTATGTGGACACTGCGGAAGCATTTGATACAACAGCGTACAATAGCCAATAAAGTTGGGAACATGAAATGTCTTTTGTGAGTTCGCTTCCTGGAAACCATGATGCGGGTGCATTCATTTGCTGTGTATCTTGCTTATTCCGATGCCTTATAACAGCTCGTCTATTGTAACGTTTGTATCGTGGCAAACGGTGGTACATGAAGTGCGGTTCCTGGAATAAACAAAATAGGAAGAAACCCCACCTGTTTCCGTATTGTGTTTTAAAGGAAGCGTCGTTGAATAAACCCTCCTCTGGCCACCGGCTGCCATCTTTTATGTTCGCCGCACTCCGCTCGTGCAGCAATTCCCAAGCGAAAACCGGGAAACAATGGAAGGGACGGTAACTAGGTGTGACAAGAGATGGAAATGATTTGTGTCACAAAGGTAACAACGATAAATCGTACAGACTTTCTTGGCATAGCGTATGTGTACCCTATTAGGGGCTCGGGATGTGGGCATCTCCCGTGGTCATGGTGCTAAGAACACCGAGACATGGCTTTACGCCTCGCGCTAGAACGTAGTAGCCTGCCTCATGTCGTCAATGTAGTGACAGTACTCGTTTTCAACTTGAGCTAGAACGCCGCCGTCGTCTTATAGTCGATGTATTGACGGTATTAATATAGCGGGATGTTCATTTACGCCTCCCGCCAGAACGTCGCGCATACTCGTTTTCTGTCGCCTCGCGCTAGAACGTTCTTTTCCGTGGGCAAAAACGTGCAGTAAAAGAACAAACAGCGACATTCGTTTGCTCCAACGCCTCGTGCTAGAACGCTTCGTGCGTCAAACGCACGAGAAATTTACAGCATAGCTGTATACCTCCACCCCTCAACGCGTTCATCTGCACGGACAAAAGCGCCAAGAAATTAAGGATTAAGAATCCGTGCCCTTACCACGAAACCCGCATTATACAGTTCATCATGATTTCGATACAGCCCCACACACTCATAGAATGCATGCTTCGCTCCTCCCCAGGATTCACGTATATGACCTGAATTTTTTAGTCTCTACATCACCACAACGCGATTCACCCTTGCATTTTATCTGGCAAGATAGAACGACTCAAAGGTGAATTAAGTGAATTGTCCATGAAGTGCTCAAAATTTCGGTTTACTTATCAAATGAAAAAAATGTTACTAAAACAGTAATTATTTTTTAGTCAATAAAGTAAGTTTATACATTTAGGTCTACTTGTAATCGCCAAGTAAATGTAGTTTTATTTCAATGCATTTGCGCATAGTTTAATCTTTACTTGAAGAAATCATAAACTAAAAACGAGTTGTTCTTACATTACACAAAAAAGAAGTTTATTTAAAATAAAAATTACCTTCTGCGATAATCAAAAATTCCCATTTAAAATCAAAATTACTATCCCATCCTGTGCTCTCGAGAAGTCAATGGCAACATATTTTACAGTACTCCTTTCTTCTCGGTATATTACGAACCACGCATCAAAGTTCCACACTGTGGAGACTGCACCCACACTGACCAAACATACGTCAAGTATCACACAACGTAGCTAACGCCTAATCAAGAGAGAAAGAGTGCTAAAACAACTGATACCCTGGCCCCAAATACACCTGAACCAGCAACAAAGTGTGGTGGAAATAAGTGACCTCAGTTTCAATCAGTTGCTCGAATATTGTTCGCCGTCTTGATGTGCTGTGTGGATATTGTCTGGAACCGCGGGGTCGCAACGAAGCGAAAGAGAAAGCGTACCAGCGTGGCAGGCTTTCGGAATGGAACGGCCCGTCCCGTGCTGACGCACCAAGCACGCGCAGCTCGTTTCTTTTCTCCTCGTCTTTCACAGCCGGAGCCAAGGCGCCGGCTAAGAGCGCCGACGAAGGGGCGCTACAGGGCCTCGAGCCCTAACGGAATGTCGAACTTCACGCGACGGCGAGGCAGATGGGCGTTGGTGTTGGGGGTCAGCAGGTCAGTGTTTAAGCCTGGGATGTCTGAGCAGAGTTCGTTGGGTGGCGTCTCGAGGTAGGCCGGTTTGAGGCGATCGAACGAGACTTGTTCGTGGCCATTGAACAGGATGGTGCGGACCTCTGCGTCTCGTTAAGGACACGCCACGGCCCATCGTAGGAGGTAGTAAGAGGTGTCTTTAGAGCGTCTCGCCTAAGGAAAACGTGTGTTGAACACGCCAGGTCGGGATGCGCAAAGATGCGGTGTTCAGAAGACCAATGCGGGACCGGTCGCAGTTTTTGCATCCGGTCTTGTAGGCATTGGAGGTACTCAGGCAGCTGGGGCGAGGAGGCCGATGGGACTAACCAGTCACCACGAACCCGCGGGGGTGCGTCGTAGATAAGTTCAAACAATTTAATAGCCGCGGTCACGAAGAAGGATGGCAGCAGGCCAACAAGCACTACAGGAAGGTGATTGACCCAGTGATGACGTTCCAGGCGCGCAGTGAGGTGCACTTTTTAGCTGGCGATGGAGCCGCTCAACGATGCCGTTTGCACAGGGATGGTATGCCGTGGTGCGGCAGTGGCTCGGATGCTGGGGTGGCAGATGTCGTGGAGTGATTGAAAAACTGCACGACGAAAGGCAGCCGGAAAGAAGGGTCGAGACGCCGCCGCTGACATGTCACACCACAGTCAGCCAGGCACGAACGGATGAGGGACAGGTTGTAGACGGAGGGAGCCCAGGTGGTCCTGCAGTGCTTGCAGCTCAGTGTCTTCAATCTGCACCTGGACTAGGCGTTCCCAGTACACAGCAGATGCACCACTGGCCATGAAGGTAATGCGTGAAAGTGTGTCAGCAGCCTCGTTTACGGTACGTTTGACGTGCCGAAAGTCCACCGTGAATTCCGAAATATAGGAGAGCTGATGTAGTTCCCCTGCAATGTACTTGGAAGAGTTCGTAGGGAAAACATACGTCAGAGGTGTATGGTCCGTAAGAACGTGAAAGGACTGGCCCTGCAAAAAGTGTCAGAAGTGCTGGATGGTGGCGTATATGGCGAGCAGCTCACTACCAAAAATACTGTAGCTCGTCTCGGCAGCTTTGAGCTTCTGGGCAAAGAAACCGAGCGGGTGCCACTCGGAGCCTATACTATGCTAGAGAACAGCCCCGATTGCAATGGTACAAGCATCCACCATGATGCGAGTGGGCGCGTCGGTTCTCGGGTGGATGAGAAGCACCGAATCGGCGACGGCTTGTTTAGCAGCGTTGAAAGCGACTTGAGCTTCGGGGGACCAGGAAATCGCGGATGAGGAGGACTTTGTTGTGCGAAGAAGCTCAATCAGTGGATTCAGAAGCTCGGAAACATAAAGCATCGCGAGAAATTCACCATGCCCAGGAACTCACGAAGCTGGCGGAGGCTGGTAGGTTCAGGGAAATCATTCACGGCTTGAACGTGAGAGGGTAAAGGGCGAATTCCCTGCGCCGATATGTGATGGCCCAGGAACTTCAGCTGGGAAGTCCCGAGGACGCATTTCTCGCGGTTCAAAACCAGGCCAAATTGTACAAGGCGTTAAAAGATTTCTCAGAGGTGACGCTCGGTTTTTTCTGTAGTAGGACTCGTGATGAGGATGTCGTCAATGTACGAAAATAGCCGGAAGGCCGCCCGTCACCTCGGAAATGATCCTTTGAAATGTTTGAGCTCTGTTGCGTAGCCCAAAGGGCATGCGCACATATCCAAACAAGCCGACGGGTGTAGTGATGGCCGTCTTCGGGATATCGGCAGGCTCGACTGTGATTTGGTGGTACGCTTTGACAAGGTGAACTTTGCTAAAAATTTTGTGCCCTTACAAGTGGCTTGTGAAATTCTAGGTGTGGGGTAGGGGATAGCTCTTGTGGACAGCCTGAGCGTTGAGCGCCCGGTAATCACCGCACGGACGCCAGTCTCCAATTTTCTTAGGAACCATTAGAAGTGGAGACCCAAGGTTGCTGGACGATGGGTGGAAAATACCGAGTTCCAGAATGTGCTCAAATTCAAATTTAGCAGTCGGCAGACGCTCACCGAAGAGGCGGCGCGGGCGACCTACGACTGGTGGACCACGCGTGACGTGTGTGTGGGTAACCCTGTGCTCGGGCAGGTGCTTTAAATTGGAGGGTCTCGTAACACCAGGGAAGTGGCAGGATTCTTGGGTACGGGGCGGAGGGAAGCAGCGTGCGGAAGCCAGTTGGAGCGAAAGTAGACAGTACGCCCAGGATGGAAAGGCGCGTCTTGCTCTCAATCAGGCGATGGGGACGCATGCTGACGTCTAGGTCAAAATGTGTCATCAAATCGGAGACTAGGTTGGGCTAATTGACGTCGGCTACTATGAAGACTCAGCGGAATGCCCGCCGCAAATCAATGTCGCGGGGGAGGGACCGCAGACCATACGTGGTAATAGAGGTAGAGTTTGGTGCACGCAGCTTAGGTCCAGGTGACTTAGAAGTACGCTCATGCTTGGTGGTCGATAATACACTTACCTGAGCACCCGTGTTTACAAGGAAGCGCCAACCAGAAATGCGGTCCACGACCAAAAAAGGACGGCCGGATTGTAAGGCGAAGTCACATGCCGCCATCAGAGATCTCGCGTCGCGTTTCCCTACCAGCTGCATGGACAAGTGCATTGACTGGCGTGGTGATGGACATTGCGGTGGTACCAGCAGATAGACGAGATTCGAGGGCTACGCCAGCAAAAACCGCCCAGGGCAGACGGACGACGGCTAGGATGTGGAGATGAGCCGCATTGGCGATCAGAGGACGTCCAAAGCGCTTGAATGGAAGCGGCGAGTTGATCGATCTGAGTCTCTAAGCGGGACACGGCTGATGAATTTGTTGTCGAAGCGAGGGTGGCGATTTGGGGAGAAATGACGTCGTTAATTTTATCAGCAAGCTTGGCGGCGCGGTCAAGATTTAAGTCTCCTGCAGCAGCTAAAGCGATGCAAGTGCACTGTAGCAAGCGCTGCAGAAAGAGCTCCTTTAAAAGCGCACCGTTCTAGTCCACGTTGGTCACGCCCATGAGCTGTCGCATGGTGTTGAGCAGCTTGGAAGGGCGGTGATCTCCAAGCTCTTCGTAGGTGAGCAGGTGCCGGAGGCGCGCTCTCTCGGTCGCAGTGGTTCGGTCCAGAATACTCTGCTTGAGCCGCTGGTACGAATCATCGCCCAAAGCTGCACCGATGACGTCTGCCACTTCATCAGCCACCTCAGGAGGCAGGTTTCAAAGCCAGCGGCGAAACCGAGTAGTCTCCGAGATAACGCGGTGTCGATCGAAGACGGATTCCACCTGGCCGAACCAAACGTGTGGGTGTTTGCGCCAGAAGTTCGGCAGACAGAGCTGTATGAGTGCGACGTCCGGCGGCAGCGAGGAAGCGTAAGACAAAAGAGGCCCTGTGGGCGCAAGTTTGCTGGTGTCGGTCATGTCATAGTCCGGGGTCACCAATGTCGGCAATCGCGTAATCACAGGACAGCGCAAGAGAAAGAGTACCAGCCTGGCAGGCTTTCGGTATCGAAATGCCCGTGCCGTGCTGACGCACCAATCACAGGCTGGTCATTTTTTTTATTCCCCTCGTCTATCATAGCCTGCTCCAAGGCGCCAGCTAAGAGCGCAGACCAAGGGGCGCTGCAATATCTTTGTACCTGTGCACATCCTTCACGACGCCAGGGTTATCGCATATTATGAAGTCTATCTCATTTTTATGCTCCCCTTTCGGGCTCCTCCAGGTCCACTTCCGACTCTCCCGTTTACAGAAGAAGGTATTCATTATGCGTAGGTTATTCAGTATTCAATTCCCCCTATTATTTCTACATCCCTGACCGTAGTTCCCAACTTCCTTGTCTCCAGCCCGATTCTTGCCTACTTTAGCATTGAAGTCCCCCATAACTACTTTGTTTTTACTTTAGCCATTGCCGATTCCACATCTTCATATAGGCGTTCCACTACTTGGTCGTCGTGGCTGGATGTGGGCGCGTAGGCCTGCACCATTTTGAGCTTGTACCTCTTATTGAGCCTAATTACAAGACCTGCTGGCCTTTTGTTAATGCTATATTATTCTTCTATGTTGAATACTATAGCATGTTCAATACTATGTTGAATACGCCAATTAACTACAATAACCACATCCAAAAGACCCCTACACGTCGACCAAGTCGCCGAATGTCTCACGGCACACATCCCCGGCCCAGGTATCGGCCTCTCGCATGGTACCGCAGCAATTTATATCTAGGAGTTTCCCTGTGAAATATACGGCAGAATTATTTCGAAACAATGCTCCTTGATCCCACATGTTTGGAGTACTCCCGAGTTCCACAACTGGGGAATGCGGCGTCGGTCGTTCGCACGAGTGTTAGAACCCCTGGTTAGTTGGTTACCGGCGCAGTGCGCGTTTTCACAAGAAATATGTACCTTTGTCAAGACGTCACCTACCGTGAAGGGCAGCCTTCGCAATTCAAATATTTCCACGCTTTGTCCGGGTCTCCTAAATACGAAATCCTATCGTAGCCTCACCGGCTGTATACAGCGAGAACACGATTTAGCACAAGAATGCCTTTGAAAAACACATTTATGCTCTGAACGATGTCGGAGGTACTTCAGCACTTCCAGAATCGTTTTGCATAAGGTTTCGGCTAGGACCTGTCTTGACAAACCGATAAAATGCAGCGTCAGGGCGAGCGCTGCGTCATCGACGTCATCCAGTTTGTTATCGGAACTGTCAGAGTCGAGATACCAACCGCTGTGCCGATCAAGTACAAGAAAACTAGATAATGTGTGGTTCAGTTTCTGGGGTGCTTGGTCAGGTACGAGGTATATCTTTGTAGCATATAACACGTTCGAATTCAGATGTATTTCTTTATATAGGGTTTCTACCCAATAAGAAACAACATTATATTTGCTTGTAAAATTTGTTCTTATCTCTCCTTGATGCCACGGTACAAGTTACTGGAGACAACTTCAAGGTAAACAGCTAGCCAAGTATTTCTTATATATTATTTCAGCAGCTCAAGGGACTCCTTGTGTTTTTTTCCACAATAGTAGTGTGGCGCTTCCATTGGTGTTTGACCAGGCATACCAGATATTTTCCTATGCTTCCATGTCTTGTAATACTGAATCTGTGCTCTCCTCATCTCGAGTGAAGAGGGTTACCTAACCCGCACAGTCAGCAACAGTACCTGTCCCTTGCTTTGCTACACGCAGACGGTTTCTGTGGCATTGTTTGTCCTTAGGATAAAAGAACCTATACTTAGTTCGGAGAACAGTGCGAAGAGGAAAAGGCTTGTATGGCGCCCCGTTTGACGTGTACTCTACACGAAATCCAACCATTGATTAAAAGGAGGCTGTTTGACCCAGGATTTAGAATCCTCGTCACTTCTATAAGAAACGAAACGCTTGAAGTGCAGCGCCAAGGTATGAGTGGGCCACTCTAGCGAAGACGTTCTGTTATTATAAAGGCAAAATCATGGGAGTTTTCACTATGAATGTTGTACACAAAGAGATCCCTGGTGTGACATGGCTGTAAAGAGATTCGTGTCCAGGATTAAACTCATTGCTGGGTGAAGATCATATCAACCGATACGCACTTATTTCGTGAAAATAGTGGAACGCTGACCTTACACTGCATTCTACATTACGTCGACCGCGCATGACCATATTGTTACAAGTAAAAGTTACAAGTACTTACAAGTAAAAGGGGCGAACTTGTACCCACAAGCAATAGCCATGGCACGCCTCAATCGTTCCATGGTCTTCCTCTTTCTTTCCGTTCGGAGCGCACTCCTCGTCTCCTTCCTTGCTTTTGAGCACCGCCTAACGGCCAAATGGGGTGGCACACCGCTGTGGACATGCCGGGAAGTTCAAACTGTACCCCGGGAGCGGCTGAATTCCCCCCCCCCCCCCTTCGGGGAGGCATCTACCCGATGCCACTAGAACTTGTACACGAAGGGGAAACGAAAAATGTGAAATAAACAAAACATTATAACAAACAGATGAAACACACGGCAGCAAGAGTGCAGCAGTAACAGGTAAACTAATACACGCACAGTAGGTCAAACGGGAGTGTTCAATGGCCGGTCGTAATAAGGCTTTAGGCGCCCCACGTGCGCAACTTCAGAACCCGGTCGACGTCGAAAAGAAATGTTGGACTTGCTCTCAGGGAACACCTACTAGTTCAGGTCTGAGATGCGGGAGATAACCTTCTCGGGACCGAAGTAGTGGCGAAGCCGCTTCACCGGCAGTCCATGGCGACCCCAGGCAGCACAGGACTGTTCGGCCTAAAACAGGCCGGTGTACTTTGGCCGGTGATTTTCTGTCCGGCCGTTTTCCGGCAGCCATGTTCGGCCCATGTCCAAATGTGGGCCTTTTGGCCGTATACGGCCGTACTCCCATGGTTGTCCAACGGCCAGTGTCCGTCGGCCAGTCGACCGGCTTCCGGTCATACGGCCAGATTCCAGCCGTAGGGCTCCGGCCATTCCAAAGCCACCCGTGTACGGCCGAAGTACGGCCGTCGGAGGACAGCCGAGATGCGGTCGTCGGACTCCAGCCGGACTAAAACTACCGGAAATACGGCCGTGATACGGGCATTGGAGTTCAGCCACAGTACGTTAACTGTACTGAGGCCGGTCACTGCATGTCGCGCAAGCAGATGACTCATTCGCGCAGTGCAGAAGTAGCACAAACCCAGTATTTTGGGTCCAATGCAGCCACATCAAAGTGAGCTCGCGCGCAGCCACCAGCCGTCAAGCTTTCAGCGGAGCCTTTCTTAATTACCAGCCTCAGTTGACAGCAAAATTCATTTATTAAACAGTGCTCACAAATTGTCGTTCCTTTAATTGCTGTGCCTCTTTTACTGCCGAACACAGAAAATTTTCAGTTCTTTGTAGAGCTTGAATAGATTTATTGTCCAGGTCCTGATATCCTCTGTGGGGCGGCTTACCTGTAATAAACGGGGAAAGAGGAGGGGAAGGGGGGGGGGGGGCGCAGGGCGCATACTTTAGTGGGTTGAATTTTAGACAGATAAATTGCGCCGCTTTTAGCCAATTTCTTTTAGGGCAATATTCCGGAACACTTTCATGCTATGACTACATAAACTATTTTTATAACAGTTGCTTCACCAATTTTGATGTATATAAAACCGGCGTGAATGCCTTTACGAAGCGTTTTGGTTGTCAACAAAACACTCCGGAGCATTTAATATAACTCCTTCACAAAAAAGTATGTCCAGTTTTTGCCCATTTTTCTTGCAAAGACATTTTCTACTCGATAAACTTTTCTGATGATCTTGCGCAAAGCTGATCCTAAGAAGGAGCGAACAGGTACTTTCATTTTCAATCTATTTTAATGTTGTTTTCATGAGTATACATCCACACCACGTAATAGTCCAAAAGAACTTAATTTTCTTCTAATGTCACACTACGTTAAAAAAATTCTAGACGCGTTGCGAATGACGCCCTGCTTCAGGTGGCTGCAGTTGTATCCCTCTGTGTTCACGCAAGGAAAGGCGTAAAATTAGAGTTACATAATTTGTTTCAAACCAATAACATAGAAATGGTAGCATGCATACAGGAAACCTTGCATACTGCAACGAATAGGGCAATAAATATTTTATTGGTCAAGGTTGAATGCGTAGGGTTCTCAACCCTTCGGAGGCAAACTTGCGCCTCTGGAAGTTTATTTATTTATTTATTTATTTATTTATTTATTTGATGCCTGTTTGCCTTTGCATGCATTACACAAGGGAGATACATAACACTAAGCATTAAATATGAGACAAAATAACAAAATAATTCTGCAAAGCGCGCTGAAAATCGTCAATATAAACAGTAAATGCAATCATACGTGGAAGATAATTACACTGCAGTATTGATGTAAAATAAAATGAATCGCGCAAGGCGTCACCTTTAAATGAAAGTTAATAATTTGCTTTAAGCTAGCGGTCCCACTTTGCGATATGTAGAATGGCGCTTGGACATACTTCTCCCCTTCTACTCCAGTTTTCGAATGATAGATATTACGAAAAAAGTTCAACCTGTGGTGTCGTCTGCGATCTTTCACGTCCTGCCATTTCAGTTTACTTTTACTTTCTCTCATGCTAAGTTGAGCGTGGCAATTACCTAATACGAATCGCACTGACATATTCTGTATGTTTTCGAGCGTATCAACCAGCTCTTTGGTGTAGGGATCCACAAAAACACATGCGTACTCCAAGATTGAGCGCACATGAGTGAAATACGGTTGTTCTTTTCAGTTAGATGGAGGTTCACTGAAATTTCGTCTCAGAAAGCCAAAAACATATGCAGCCGTAACTTCTATGGTGTGAACCTGCCTATTTAACATCTAACCACTCCCTAAATAAACTCCTAGGTATTTATTTCCTCGGCCGTTGTCACAGCAGCATAATTTACGGTATACGTATTCAATTGGAATGAAGGTTTTCTTGTAAAGGTGCCGTTAACACAGTTTAACATCCAAAAACTTTTCTGAATCAGCACACCAGGATGTTAATAAATTCGAATAAAGTTGCAGGTATACGGAATCACGTTCATTCGCTATAGTCCGGTAAACTACACAGTACTTTTGAACAAAGCTATAGGGCCAATAGTAATAACAATGCGAAAACCGATTCATTCAGTTCATAGGATGAAAAGTACTACACAGAAGGTGATATGGGGCACCATCATTTGCTTTTTTGCAGTCCAAGAATATACAGTCAACCACTTTAAGCTTATCTATTGCAAGAGCCAAATCGTGCGTGAAATCAACAATCTGCGTTGAGCAAGAAAATCCTGACAAAATCCGCGTTTGCTAGGATGCTGGCGATGATGTTTGACCATATCCCAGGAGTAGCTAAGCTCACCTTCAAATATCGGAACTAAATTAACAGCTAGGCTTCGTCAGTGACAAGGCTCTGTTGTTATCGCAAATTTAAAATAATTTTTTTTTCTAAATAGGCAGTCGTAAAATCTCATGAAGTAACATAGTGCAGGGCATGAAGTTGATCCTACCAATGCACGAGCGAGTCTCTTCTACGTTTATCACCAACAACATAGTGCAAAATTGCTTGTCTCAGTTTAATTGTAAGCAGAATAACTTGCGCTTTTGCTCGCACTTGCCTTTCTTTGGTGGGGAGTCCTTGACATGGTGGCGGTTTAGCTCCTGCGTGGTGGCCGCTTGCTCGACGCCCTTGAAGGCCAGTTATTTTGGTGAACCATCTCCATCTCGGATCGGACATCTTTGCCGAATCAATGTCTCCAATGCTCTCCATTTCTTGAGGGGGCAAATAGCCTCGAGCTGATGCGTCGACGAAGCCGGCGGCAGAGGCGTGGTAGCGGCGATGTCTGGCGAGGCTTAGTTCACCTGTCGGTGTGGCACAGTCTTCTTGTGGCAATAAATGACATTTCGATGGCCTAATAGGTTCCCTGGTAATGTCCAGTGAGTCCTTGCGCCTTGCCCGTTCACCGAGGACACTCATTAGTGTTTGACAAACGATATTCGTTCATTTAAAACGTATAAACACGGAGCGGATGAAAAACGCGTCCCCGTCGTTCGGCTCCCTAACGGCTTTTTCTCCCCCCAGGAAAAAACCGGTCGGTCTCCTTCCAAACACGTCTGTGCATGAATTCTCGGCGCCCAGTCGCGTGCCGTTGTTCGGCTGTATGCCGTTTGCCGAAAACATGACGTATAACCAGATACCTTACGTAGGCCGGTCTCCTCTTGAACACCGGTTGCCAAATATTCTGTGGCCATTCGCTTGCCGTAATTCGGCCGAGGACAGCTAACCGAATGAAAAACGTATATTCTGGGGCCGTACGTCGGCCGGTATCCTTCATAACACTGGTTGCCCGAAGAAAACGAATATTCTACCGCCGGACGCGCGGTTCACCGAAGAAACAACGAATGCACGGCAGCCGCGCTCCGGCCGGTCTCCTTTCGAACACCAACTGCCGGAAGAATACGCATATTCTTTGGCCGGTCGCTTGCCGTGCTTCGGCCGATTACCGCTTCCCGAAGAAAAAACGGATGCCCTAAGGCCGTACTTCGGCCGTTCTCTTTCTCAACATCGGCAGCCGTAAGAGAACTGAATATCTGGCAGCCGGTTAGCTGCCGTTGTGCGTCCGGACACGGGCGGACGGAAAAATACCGAAGCGCTGGTTGCCGAATGTTGGCCGTTCAACGCATGATCAGTGGCTGCCAGAACCTGGATGCTGGCCGGACATGCCAGAAAGCGGCCATAGACGGGCCGGTCTTGGGGCACACTTTCTGTGCCGCCTGGGACGTATAGGCGTCCATACCCCAACAAGGTCGCCGGGAAGATACTCCACATTTCGTCGTCTCAGGTTAGATTGGCGGGTGTCGATATCTTCTCCCTTTCGGAAGCGAAATCCTGCAAGCTGACGAGCTTTTTCAGCGGTTTGCGTGAATACAACTTCAGTGCCGGCTACCACGTCGTTATCCACAGGGATCATCGAGGAAAGAAAAGAGCTTTTAAAAGAGGGTGCGCAGGAGGAACACAACGGGGCTCTTGGGCGGAGGAACGTTCGGGGTGCGTCTGCACAAAGCAGCGAATACACCCATCGACGGTGCCCTGCGACCATGGCGGAACATCACCAGGTACCTCCTGGTCACCAGCCAGATACGCTACTGTAGCGTGCTACAGCGCCGGGAGCAATCTTCTGCCATTTGTTCTGCGCCTGGTGCCTCGCCGTCCATTCGGGTCAGCGTGGGACCATCAAGCCACTCGCCACCGACGGACAACGGACTCCATGAGTGAGACTGTTCTGGTTTTCTCTACGTTCTGCGCCTTCTCACGAATTGCCACTGAACTGCGACAGGGAGGCACTTCGTCACGTGACCTGTCCCGTTGTGTTTTATTCTTTTATTTCTCAATCTTGTTCTTGTTTTTCCGTCCGGTTCTGAATATCCCTTTGATCCCACTCTGTGGAATATATTGCTCCTACGTTTCTTGGTCATGTTGTGGCCTCTGTCATCATTGATATAGCGTGCACGTCTCGTGGTTCCCACAACCCAACACTGAGATCATCACAATCACGTTAGTACACTCTGTGCGATGAATCATGATATTAGACGCGGCCTTACTATCTTGAAAATTCCGCTTGCAAGCTTCTCCCAAGGGGGTGGGGGTGTTCATCACGCAATGTTCAGCAACAAAAAGAGCAAGAGTGGATTTTGCTTGTTGCACAGGACTTCGTATTGCACGTGGCATGACATCAATTATAGCAGGCTGCTGAAATCCTTTGCATTGCCACATTATACGTCTTTCGAACACGTGGCCTGCTTTCCGATGCTCGCTTTCCTCGCCTCGTTAGAACACTTGCATAATTTGCAAAAAGCTTTGAAGTGTTCTCCCGATATCGCCTTAAGCCACTCCTTGTACTTATCCTCTTTGCGCCAGCAGTCTCTGAAGCGCTGTTTGTACGTGTTGCTCTTGTTTGCCATGTTGTTTGACTCTCTAATAATCCTAAACTATGTTTACGCTGCGCTTTTCACAATCACAGCAATTAGAGAAAAGGAAGTTCCAACCTCGCATAAAAAGCTAGATGTTCGACAAAGCACTGCTACACATGCGAAATAATATTTGCTGGAAAATACAGTACGAAAAAGCTGTTGCAACAACTGCGCTCTAACAAGCAAAATAGGCACACGAAAAAATGAAAATTTTCACCAGCCACTCGAAAAGTCAGGTATGACCACTGGATCACGTGTCGCCGTCCCGTAGACAAGCCTGTCCTCCCTAGATGACTTGCTGGCAGGGTGTCGGTGCCAGACCGCCCGATGGCCTCAGGATCACGATGTCGCCGCCCTGATGAATGGAGCGCGGTCGATCCCACGCGCTGGCTAGGGGTCAGCAGGCAGCACGGTAGCTCTTCTCGAAGGAAGTCTCAAAGAATAGAAGCCACTTTCTTTTGTCCATTCGGGCTGTGAACAAATCATGAAGAATTATCACATTAGCAATTTAGGGAATAACTGTACAAGTTTGTAGAAGTTTTTCTTATATGAAAAGATAAATGTTTTTATATGAATCGAGTCATCTCAGTTTAGTGCGCACTCTTATTTTTGTGTCCTTAGTACTGTGAATAAGACTAACCCTACGGCTTTATTAAAGCAGAAAAGTGACTAAGGTATTGTTTGGGCACTGGCTCTTTTTGATCCTTTTACTTTTCCCCCCTTCTTTAACGGTTAACGGTTTCCTTCTTTCTCTTTCGACACGGTACAACTCAGTCGGGTTGTAACTTCTTAAGAAACTACTAGATGGCACTGCGTGCCCAACGCCATCATCATTAGTTGCTTTATAGCTTCTTGTAACAAGTATTTTTTCATACCAGAATAGTGATTTCGAATGCCGATAAACTGAAGCCAAAATAGCTAGATTCGGAGCTTAATTTTGAAAGAAGGAGCTAAAACAGCTACCGGTTTCTAGATTACATTTTTGGTAGCTAGATGAGTCAAAAAGTACCTAGATCTAGCTACAAAATAGCTAAATTGGCAACACTTCATGTAGGCTAGATGAGGCTTTTCGGGCTTAATGGTCAAGTCTGCAGAGCGAGAGTCTGGAGCAAAGCCTCCAGGACACTTCTGAGCCGTGACAAGTGCTCGTAAATTCAGCTGGAGAACACGACCACGTCGTCCAGGTACACAAGACAGGTCTGCAATTTCAGCCCAGAAAGGACGGTATCTCTCATGCGCTCAAATGTAGCGGGCGCAGAGCATAGGCCGAAAAATATCACCTTGAATTCATAGAGGCTGCCCGGTGTGACAAATGCAGTCTGCTCGCGGTCACGCTCGTCGACTTCGATCTGCCAATATCCCGACTTCAAATCCAGATACGAGCACAATTTGGCATCGCGCAACCAGTCCAACGTGCCGTCAATCCTTGGGAATGGAGAAACATCGCGTTTCGTCATCCTTTTTAATCAGCGGTAGTCAACGCAGAAGCAAAGTGTGTTGCCTCTCTTCCACGCAAGTACGACGGGAGAGGACCATGCGCTCTTCGAACGCTGGATAACATAATCGCTTAGCATTTCTTTCACTTGGTGTTTTATTTCTTCATGGTCCTTCTGGGGCACCTTGTAAGGGTGCTGTCTAATAGGTGAGGCGGATTCGTCTGTAAGGATGCGCTGCTTCGTCAGTTGAGTCTGGCGGACTTGAAACGTAGGGGCGCAGCAGTCAGAAATTTCCTGCACGAGTCTCACTAAAGGCTTCTTCGGTGTGGCGGAAAGGTTCAGGTTAACTTCGACAGGTAGCATGGCGCCTTGTGTATGCGAATCTGCCGGTGTCGTGCCTAGTGTTGTCAGATGCATTACCTCGGCGGCGTTCTTCAATAAATGCAATGGCAGTATCTTTCGTGAGATGTCGGTGCTCGTTGGAGAAATTGGTAAGGAAGACAGGCGTGCACCCATTTTCTAGCTTTACAGATCCTCTCGCGATGCAGATACCTTTGTCTAGAAGTGACCACATGTTGCCTTCGGCTATCCCTTTATAGTCCTGAAATATATCGTTCATTACTTTGACGATACACTTGTGCGAGTGGGAAGCGTGACACAATCGTCGTCAGTGAAGTCCAAAGCCGTGTCGCGTCGGTGTTCAATGTTTTTTTTCGATGGCTCGCATCGTGTAAAATCTGATCGTTGATTTCTGTCAGTCAATAACTGCACCATTTGCTTGTAAAAAGTCCATACCAAGGATTAAGTCTTTTGAGCATTCGGGTAGGACGACGAAGGTGCCGATGCACGTCAACCGATTAATTTTCTTCCGAGCAGTGCACACACCCACAGGACTAATCGGGTAACCTCCGGCTGTGCGAATCTGGAGGCTAGTTCAACGAGTCAGCAACTTCTTCAGTGCGGTGGCGAAAGATTTACTTATGACAGAATGGTCCGCCCCAGTGTCGAGCAACGCACTCACCTCTCGCCTATCGATTTCCACGAAGACATCGCACGTTGCATTTGAGTGGTACAGCTCCCAGTCTCCGCCTGGTCGATTGCCTCTCACCGTACTCGTCGTCGTCGCGGTGGAGGTTCTTCGTAAAAGTCGACGCCAGCGGCCTCACCTCCCGTAGCCAGTGAGTTCAGCTTCCCGGGATTTCAGGGCTACGCATTGCATGGTCAGAAGAACTCGGGGCGAAGCGTGGATTAGAGGATCAGGGTTGCATAGGCGATGGCGAACGGGACTCTCAGAGTCGCGGTGCGAAAATGTTTCGGAATTGGGCAGGTAGTATTACGTCTCTTGCGCGCGGTAACCATTCCTCGGACGGGGAGCATTTAGTGCAAATCCTCGCAAGCCGATACGGCGATAGGGACATGCGCGGTAGACATGCCCTTCTTCTCGACAGCGTAAACAGGCTGGTGTGCGGTCACTAGTGCGCCACAGATAACGTTTCTGGCGTTGCGCTTCCGGTGGTTATGGCAGGATGCTGCTTGGCCTGGGCTTGAGCGGTGGCGTCGGCGCAGGGGTGTAGACGGTCGGCGGTGAGCGGTGGTGGTATTGCTTAACAGCAGCTGCGTATGAAAATTTTGGTTCCTCCCGCTGTGGCTCCTTTGTTGGTTCAGGAATGCGCACCGCTTGCCCGACTTCTTCGCGTATCATTTCGGTGATAGACACCATCGGTGCTGAAGACTGCTGCTGACGGAATGCCTGGAGCTCCCCCCGCGCGATATTTCTGGGCCGCTTGCGCAAATCGAGGCAGTTCTCCAACCCTGTCATGCAGCTTGCGTTGGAGACCGTGGCTTCAGTTTGGCAGCACCACTTCGCTGTACGCTGAAGCGCGCCTTCAATGGTCGTTGCCTCGCTGACGAATTCGGCCACCGTTTTGGGGGGATTATGCATCAGCCAGGCGAAGATGTCGTGCTTCACGCCGCGTGTGAGGTGCCGCACCAGCCTTTTCTTTGCGGTGTCTGCTGGCGAATGTGGTTTTACTCGGCGACAACTTAAGAATGGCACCGATGATGATGATGTTGAAGATGATGATTGCTATAGGTTTCCCCTTTGAAGCGGGGTGATGACATGTCGTCTTACCAAAAAAGGACTAATATAACCATGTTTTACACTCTTGGTTTAATACTAGCGCTGCTAAGGGCAGGCACTAAAGCTTATTAAGCCCTAAATACTTTTTTCCCTGTTACAGGTGGTAACTGTCTTAGGCAATATTCCCCTCTCTGCTTTTCGTCCACCAGCATTCTTATCTTCTTTTCGTCCCCTCGACAGCCTTGAAGTTAACTTCCTCTCTAATCTCCTTAAATCCTTGCGCTTCTGGAAGCCCAATATTCCTTTCATGTAGATTTGGATGGATACCCTCACATTCTAGCACTATGTGCCGCACTGTTTCCGTTTCTTTTCCGCCGACCACATATCCCATCCTTTTGTGAATACTTCCACACAAACTCTTATTTCGCAGGCAACCTTCTCTAGCCTCAAAAAGCAAAGCACTGCCGTGGGAATTATCGTAGAAATTTTCCTTTCTGATGTTCATTTTCTCAGCCCTGTGCATCTCTAACGACGTTTTAGCTTCTATTTTTTCCCTCCATTTATTCGTTTCAATCTGCCTTGCCTCTTTTTTGGTTACCTTGGCTGTTTTGGATTCTCCACTGTTCTTTCCGTATTTCATCGTTAGCCTTCTAGTCTTTCTTAACCACTGCGTGTCCACGTTTTACAAGTATAGGGACCTAAAAACCTTAGCTGCCCACTTTCGTCTATCCATTGCCCTCAACCTCATCTCAAAGCATATTTTACTCTGAGTTTCTCTCACTTCAAACGACGCCCAGCCCATATCTCCTGAACTGCTGCCAGTGTTTGCGGTGCCATGCGCGCCTAAGACCAAACGTCCTACCGTTGTCTGGTTTACTTCACGGCCTGATAGAACGTCTGATTTTAAGCTGAATACAGCATCCGCAAACGTGAGACTCGGAACCATTACTCCTTTCCACATTCCTCTTACTACTTCATATTTGTTATACCCCCACAAAACTCTATGCTTCATTATAGCGGCGTTTCGCATTCCCTTAACCTTAAGTTGCTCGTCGTGAGTTCTTAAGTAGTTATCCCCTTCGTTTATTCACACTCCCAAATATTTATATTTCTTCACTCTAGGTAATTCGCCTTGCTGGATAGACACTATGCCTGTGGTAGCGTCATTGAAAACTATTATTCCTGATTTTTCTGCGCTCAAATCTAACCCGAGGTCGGTGGCTTCCTCGCGGCTAATATTTATTAGCCGCTGCATATCGGTTTCGTTATCAGCTACAAGAACAATGTCGTCTGCGTATAACATTCCCGGAATATGCGGTTGTACCACTTCGCCTTGCAGCATATGGGTTAGGCTAAGGGCTCAAAGGGCATCCCTGTTTCAGTCCCCGAAGGATGTTGAACTGCTGGGCGCATTTCTGTCGTTCCCAAGTAAGGTGCACTCTATTGTCTTTATAGATTGCTATAAGGAACTGTAGTAACTCGTAATCTAATCCCGGGAGTTTCAGCATTCTCCACAGCCGTTCTCTGTTTACGTTGTCATATGCCCCTTTAATGTCAAGACCTAATCCATAGTGGTCTATTATGTGCTTTCGCAATTTCAATGCATTGCGTTATCACGAACAGGTTGTCATCCAGTCGCCTGTCTTGACTAAATCCATTCTGGAGTTCCCCAAGTATGTCATTTTCTTCCATTCATGCTTGAATTTCTGATTTTATCGCCTGCATTACGAATCTATACACCACTGCCGTTACTGTGAGTGGTCTGTATGAATTAATTCTGGCTTTGTCTCCTCTGCCTTTATATATTAAATTCATCCAGCTTTCTAACCAGTCTTCTGGTGTTTATTTTGTGTCTATCACCTTATCTATTGCCCTCATAAACGGTTCCTTACTTTTAGGTCCAAGCAGGTTTATCAGTTGCATTGGTATTCCGTCCGGGCCCACTGCTTTCTGGGGGAAACCTTTTGCTCTGCTTTTTTTTCAATCAAGGTTGCTCAAACTTATTTCCCTTTCCGCAGCCTTTTGTGGCGCTGATGTTATCGGTGCAGGTTTTCCTACCACTATTGTCCTAAACTTCTCACTAATCCCTCGATGATTAGTGAGAAGCTGTATGTTCCATTGTCATCTATCTTCATTTCCCGCAGCCTTCCGTATACTGTCTCGGATACTAAACTCTAGTTTAGGCTGTACTGTCTGCTAGCGCTATTCCATGTTATTTGTTCTTCACACTTGCTTTCCGTGTTTACTATTACAAGCGGATTTTCCTGACATAGATTTATCACTAGAAAACCGTTGTGGTCTGTGTATCCATCCAAACCTTCTATGTGGGCATTCATATCTCCAACTATGATTATTTCGCCCGAATTTTTGAACTGGTTTATATGTCTTCTCAAACAGTTTACCATTTCCTCATTTTCCTACCTAGCACTACTTCTGGTCCAGAGATACACGACTCCTAACCATGTATTTTTCCCCTCTATGGTGCCTCTAACCCATAGATGCTCTTTACAGCTTTCATGCACTCTCTGCCAGTCGGTCCCTCTTTTAATGAGCATGCCAACACCTTCCCTTTCCTTATTCCCGTGGTCCTGTTGCAACCTTCCCAGACATAATTGTCTATGATAGGTGGGGCTTCTAGGTACCGCAGGTGAGTCTCGGCAAAAGCGTACAGGTCTATTCCTTCCCGTTCAAGTTGCTTTCGAGTTTCAACTAAATTATCTGGCTTTCTGCCTCCCGGCATATTTATGTATCTGATTAAATATTTATTGCATTTATTTTCCCTTTCCGATTACGGGGTCTGTTTTTGTCTTTTACAAAATTGTTTGCTCCATTGTTTCCACCTAAATGGCTTCTGTCAACGCTCTCAGTTAACGTCTGTAGGTTCTCCGTTTCGCTCTAGGCCTGGCTGCCTCCCAGCGTTGAGTGTGCATGTGTCCCTTGCTTCCCCTTTGTCTCCTAGTTTGCATTCCTTAGCTGCGCGGGGCCCCCTAAAAAAGCTACCGCTCTCCCACCTAAGCGCCACCCCACCTTGTTTCCTACCCTGGGGCTTTAGTGAATCCCTTTCCACTGAAAAGCTTGCCTATGTCCGATGCTGCCCACTACCCTGTTCACATCTATAACTTCAAGCCCAAGTTCCCTGCCGCACCTCACGATCTCGCTGTTAGCAGCGAGTACTGCCCGTTCGGTGTGCACGCCCTGCTTCATCACCTCCGGCACGGTAGAGACTGCAATGAGCACATTTGGGGCCGTCACCCGCAGGTCCTTTACCCCCTTCGGTATCTCCTGGCCAAGTTTTCCCTGCGATCCCTTTAGAACATCATTAAGCCCCGCGGCAATCACAAGGCCAGCTGCCCCTTCGCGGCAGTCATCACCGTCTGCAGCGTTTAATCTGGGAAACACCCCACCTTCACACGCTTATCCCCCTTTACCTTTTCCACTATGGCAGCGCTGCTCGTCTTCATGTTAGAGTCACCCGCAACGATTACCACGCTATCATCTGCCACGTGCCGCTCTTTAGTGGTACCGGGGTTATCGACTGGTTTTGCTATCCTGTCTTGCAGCACGTGGGAGTAGCTGTTGCCTTTCGTTGCTTCCACCCCCGGTGTCACCTCGCTGCATGCCTCCGCTTCGCTGCATGGGCCGAGGTGTTCGTCATTTGTTGGCGAAATGACGCTCCTTTCTAGCTTCCTCTCAGCTGCTTCTAACTTTCCCTCAACGGCCATCGGTTCATCGCGTTCATTACTTAGCGCTGCCTCCAGTTCTGCAACCAGCTTAGCTAACCCCGAGTTATCCGCTTCTACGCGTTCTAGCCGCGACACCACTACGCATAACCGGCACGTACCTGCCCCTTCGCCTGCCTCGCCGCCATCCCGCTGAATCTCTTCGGCTTCTACGTGTTCCGGACAGCTACCACACTGTACCAGCTTTCTACGCGTCATCTCGGCTGAAAACCCGACACAACGAGAAAGAAACCGAACAGGGAAATACTCAGCTTCGGCTGTCCTCCGCTGTCTCTGCCGTTTCGCTGTCGTTCACTGTAGAAACACGCTGTTGTCGGAGCACTAGAAAAGCACGTACGAACAGGTCGACTTCGCACTGCGCACTCAACCGGAAGTTGCCGCTGTGCCTTATCCCCGTAGTCGGATGTTTCTCCGCGCCGCGCAATTAGGGCGTTACTGGGGATATTTTGAACATGGTGTGAGCCGTTCCCGTCATTTTTTGGACTTAATATGCTTATAAACGGCACCAGTGACGACAAACAAACAGCGTGAGAAAAGGCAGACGATATCACGCATTCATAGCCAAACCCTTTCAAAACGCGCGCGCACAGACATCACGGGTCCGGCGCTTTGGCGGAGTGATACACTACATGAGGTGGTGCCGTTCTTGAGTTGTAACCGAGTATAGTAAGCGCTGACGAATATCCTTCATGGACGAAAGTATGCATTCATGGTTTTCAAACGACGTTCGTGCGCCTTCCTCCCGAGAGTAGTACGGGTGTTGCCGCTTATGGTTATTGTCACAGCCGTTGAACGTGCTGACCCCCTCGAATTGGTCCAGCCAGTGCTCCACGTCTTCGTAAGGCTCCCAGTGGAAGACCTTTACTGTACGCGGCCGTTGCACCACGTACTGGAGAGGGGCGTCAGTCAGGTTAGCGTTCACAGTGCCGGCGTTTCCTCCAGTCATCTTGGTTGCCCGATCAGGCAGGAGGCCGCACTCCGCCGGCAGTCCGAGTAGGCGACCGCTGGTCCGCTCGTGAACGGGCGACACATCGACGGGAAAAGGCCTTGATGATCGGGGTATCATGTACCCCGCACCTTACCACTTGTGTAACGATGGTTACCTTACCACTTATGCAACGATGGTTGCAAGTAAAGGGTAAACTCCGTTTATTTGACAAGGCGAACTTCTGCCCACAAGGAATGACCTCTGGCTAGCCTCAACCGTTCCGCGGTATTCTGCCTCTTTTCCATGTTCGGAGTGCACTTCACTTTCTCTTCCTTGCTTTCGAGCACCGTCTAACGACCGAACCAGAAGGTACACGGCTATTGGCACGGAGGGAAGCTTCAAATCTACCGTTGCAGCTGAAATAATGCAAATGGTATTGTTGTAAGTGGCGGGCGTTTGTTGAGGTGCAAGATAAATCAAATGGAATAAAATAGGTTAGAAAGTGAAGATAAAGTTGTAATACCTTGCAAAAATCTAAATAAATGTTTTGCTGAAAAAGAAGTATTTTAAACAATCATAACAAACATGTCCGTTTAAAATTATTTTAGGAAGTCCTAATGCTAGCTTGTTTAAAATTTAGAAAAAAAATGTAAATGAACCGACAAAAAAGTTTTGGAAATTTTATTAGAAAGTTTTTTAGGCCTGTTTAAATGATGTAGGGTAGTTTGGGCTCGTTAGGTTATCGTTGTTTAAGACCAAGTAGTTTAAATCTTCCTGACCTTGAATATACTGCTCAATTTCATCCGTTCTTTCAATTATGAGTGTGGTTGCGCCACGAAATACGCTAAATACAATATCTCGGCAAAGTTGGCGCCGCTCAATCAAACTAACCATTTCTTTTTCAAATCACCACTCACTCAAACTCAAAATAGAGAATTGTATGAAATCTGCGACTTGTTGCCATCACTCAGGGAGTTCTTAACACGAGACATTTGGTGTTTTATAAAACTGTGTAGTGTGCTGAACTTGACCCGTGCAGGAAGTGTTGCGCAAGTGTGTCATCCTGGTCGTTGAGTGTGTCACGTGTTGTACTAACCAGAGTCAGACTGTGTGTTTTAGTTCTCTTAGTTTTCGTATGTATGCCCAGCGTTTGTGAATGTCGGTGTACGAATTTATGGATGTGAGGAAGGCGCGCCCACCCTCTCTTTTTGCCTCGCGACGCACACCCTTCACAAGTTCTTTTGCCCGTTTAAGGGAGCTGAAGTTATCCAACGTGGGGTTTTAGCGAAGGCGTGGATCATAGTGGCGAAGTATCGGCCCTCCTGTCAAAAAAAAAATTTCAACTGGGAGAACGAGGCTTCACCTCTACCACAAACTGTTTCGGTTCGGAAGTGTATTTTTACAAGAAGAGACGGGAATGAGTACGTTGAAGGGGGTGGCCACTGGACGTTCCGGCCCTACGGCCGAGCACCGACTACTGTCTGATTGTCGGCTATCCATCAGCACTTGACACATACCCTTTCAAGAGGATTTATTCTTATAAGCACTTCACTACTTTCTGACGTGACATTTCTCCCCGTAGCAAACAATACATGACAATATCTTTACAGGTGCAACTGAAGAAGTTAACAATTTCCCGCCACTGACAATATAGAAGTCACTGCATATCCCCAGGCTTCAAAGTGCACATTTTTAATGGCCAAGTATGGTGAGAAAATTGATTTCGCAGTTGACGCACTGCTTGCTGCATTTATCATAAGCGAAATATTTCGAGGCAGAGTGGCCTCACTGAAAAATCAGCACGCTTTACTCCATAGAAGGAAATACAAAAAAAAAAACACCAGGTGCAAATTTTGACTAGAAGTACATTGCGACGGGCAGGGGTGGCTCACTGACTAAGGCGTTCGGCCACACCAAGCTGTGTATCGCGCTAAGTTACAGCCGCGGCGGCTGCTTTCAGATGCAGCCAAAAAAAGAAAACTTGTGTGTGTCAACATGCCGGTGCGGGTTGAAAATCCGAAAGCTTTCAAAGAATATTACGAGCCCTCTAATAGGACGCTCGTCATTTCCCACGAGCGGCCCCGGTGCGATAAAGCAGCAGTGTTCAATCCCCTGCAAGTTAACCCACATGACAAATACGTCACTGGGTGTACCTCCCAGCTCATTTCATAAATGCCTCAGAAACTAATGGCGTACGGAGGTACCAAGGTAAAGCACAAGAATCCCGGAAACAAGTACAAAACGTCCGGCTCAAATATTCGCAGCTGCGTTGTTACCTCTAGGCAAAAGGAATCAGTACAATCGGTGGAGAAAAAAAAACACTTAGAAACTACAACTGCTAGATTTCAAGTTTCCAAGGCACTGCAATTAGTCTTCATATGTCGCAAGAGAAACTGACAAGTTAGTTTTTGCGGTGTTTGAATTAGGTTACAACTGTTTCTAATAAGTTTCAATTGGGTTTCGTATGTAGGAACGGCCAATGTACTAGAGATAAAAAATGGTTTCATAAGCTAGAGCAGGAGATGCACAACCTTATTCACTTGAAAAAAATATCAACAAATTGTGGAAAAAATCTTTGAGACTAGTATGTTAAAATCCGCACCAACCACAGTACGAAAGAAAGAAACCAGAAGATAATTAAAGACAGCGAAACGCCCTTTCTTTCGAGAATGATCATTTTGAGACACCAGTTTGTCTACCCGCCGTGGGTATTTTGGCTGTGCTGGCGCGTATAGTTTGAATGTTCGCGTGATTGTGGAAATAACACAATGAAAAGTAATTTTCTATGATCGTGTACCGACTCCCCAAACATCAAATGGATGGGGCTTCACAAACGAGTGAACTTCCAAGTCAAAAAGTTAGCAAAGGCCCAAAATCGTGAGCAGAAATAAAAATATCCCACGGGCTGCAGTACCTGTGTGCTCTAGTCGAATTCGCCATTTTCTTTGTAGTTGAATCTCATTCCTTTACGAAGCCTAATGGCGCTCACTAATAGATGCTCGAAACGCAAAATAATTACAGTGGTCACAGATTCCGCCAGGAAAAGTGACTTCTTAAAGCGATGTCGCTCCTATCGCGTGCAATGCTGTAGTGTGTGCAGTGTACCAAGTCTCAGCGTACAATGTGTGGAGAGTCACGCTTTCTCTTCGAGACCAGTGCACCAAGGCAACAGCGATGGCCGTGTGTCCGAGGTGCTGGAGATTATGCTTTCGCAATTTGGGGACATCACTGAAGAGTTTGATTTAGTTGGTTCTCAACGCACAATGTGCATATGTGATCGCTCACTGGAGTCGGTAAAACGGTCGCGTATTTTGGCGAACTGTGAGTATTGCGAACAACCTACCGACGCAAGCACGTCAAACGTGGAATATGTTACCAAACAGCAGTACTCGTGCCAGGGATGAAGCCGTGTTAGCCTTCAGTTTTATTCTTCATGCCACCGTCACCGAACAACACCTCATCCGCTAAACCCCTGCCCCATAGCGACCACCACAACTGCTAAGAATACTTTTAAGTATTTAAGGAATAGGTAAACAAGCTACTATGGAACCCCGCTTTTACGTTCCTCAGTGCTGCGTTTTCCCGGCTTCTACTTTGTGTTTGACGAGTTCCGGCACCGTTCACGCAGGGTAGCATGTAATAAAAGCCTGAATGTCCACTAGTTGGCTAGAGTAGGTTACCCGGCCATTCGTCATGATCTGACACTCTGAAGCCACCCGGGCAACATGCGCGGACCGCAATTTTGACGTTTGACGAGCCTTGGACAGGCTTGGCTATAGAATTTACGGCATGAAGCAGCACGCGAGTGCAATTCAACTCAATGCTTTCACCATCATCGCTGCGCTTACGTCTTTCACTTTGCCATGAAGAAGAACCACGTGAATGGCACGAGCTCTTGTCGTCAGCGTGTTCTTCAGGCTTTTAAAACACCGTTGAACTTGCCACCACTAAACTTTGTTGGGCCTTGATTTTGCGTAGCGAATATGGGAGGCGCTTTTCCTTCAGATAAAGCTTGACTTACTAAACGCAGTGGACAAGGAGCCAGCGTGGAGGGGAGTCAACATCGCTAGGGACCTTGCATTTCCGCGCGTTGTGTTTTCAAGTGGTCGCAAAAACCGGCAATCCTACATTCTCAAGTTTTTTAACGCTCGAAAGCCAAAGTTGCAGAAGTAAGCGGTTGCAGGTGAAAGCTACACTGTTTTCGTTTGTTTTCGATGGTGCCGTCACTCCTGCGTTTTCGTGGTTGTTGTGTTTAAATTTCCCGCCAAGAGAAAAAAACGCGAGAGTAAAATACAGCGAATGCATGGACATTATGACCGAGAAAGGCGTTCATGTATGATCGCATCTCCGGACCTACTTATATCACGGAAAGTAAATCCATTCATTTTTTCCAAATAGGGATCGATTAGAAGTTTTAACGTCCCTGCGCAACTGGCAATGAGGCCCGCCGTAGTGGAGGACACCGGAAAAATTACACAAAATTGCGAATTTATATGTGCTGCTAAATGTCGAACACGTGGATGGTGTTTGCTTTTGGCAGCCGTCAGATAAAATGGCCTCCACAGCCAGCAAGAGAACGCTCTCCATTGGGCTGATGTACGTAAAGCCTTAGCACATCTGCCACACTGGCGGTATGAGAACCAAAGCGAACTTCTCCTACATGTGCTATTCGTTAAAAAGTTTATCCGTCAATTTCTTCGCCTGGCAACACTGGAAACAGCCACCGACATGGCCTATGCACCAAGGACACGGTGCGGCTTGGGCTACTGATCCCGCACGCCGAAGAAAAAAAACACCCACGTGCGTCATCTACTCCGTTCCAATCCGACTCTAAACGGTGGCGTCGACAGATATTGTATTAGTCGCACTCAAATTGAACTGGAGGGAATACTGTGCGTTCGGTGAGGTAGAGTTTGTAACGTGAAACAGTCACGTGTTTCACAGTCGTGCTTAGCATGGACAAGTACCGCCATCCCGTGGAGCCCGACGTAACAAGTGACGGCGCACCACTACCTGTTTGGAGTTGCGTCACGCGCTGTGTTGATTTGGCCATCGCAGCGGCGACAGCAGCGGCGAGAACAACGCCGCCCCGTCTCGACGTAAAGTTGCGCCACCAACGCACGCACGCCGCTGCACTAGCCGTGGCCACACTCACATGGTTGCATAGAGAAGAGTGGTGCCTGATCTGCGGGCCGTGCGCACATCTTCTAGCAACAGACGCTTGCACACAGATATGGCGCCGCACAGTTGGTTGCCTGCATGCATTCTGCGCCACTGAATACAGGCTACATAATTACATAAATATTCCGTCCTATCTAAAATGCAACATTCAAAGAACACTGGAACACATGAATAACACATTTGTGAAAAGAGAATTTATTTCAATCCGCATATCAGAACACAGCGACTAGTGATAACCGCACTGCCCTACAAAAAGAAAAAAAATACCTATCTCCTTTCAAGAGCTCCTGTCATTCAATACTCTGCAGAACAAACGTCTGTGGTGGTGAAACAATCTACTGCACAATCAAGGAAACTGCACAGGTTTGCACAATAGCTCAAACCCAATACAGAGTAGTCCAGACTGCAATTACTGTTTTGCTTCGTCGTGCTAATGGTAAACGTTGATTTGGCTTATTTGGACTTAGCTTAAAAAGAGCAGTAAAACAAAACAACACATGTAAAGTACAACAAAATCTTTGCGCAATTGTGACGTAACATCACAAGTGGTTCCGTAGGATCGCCGCAAAACAAAAAATGATTTATTTTTTAAAAACAATTTTTTCAAAAATTTAGAATTTTTTGAAGAACCACTAAATAATTGTATAACAAAAATTGTGCTGGGAACTTTTGCCTACTGATGATACCTTGTTTTTGGCACACAACTACGCCTGACTTTATTAAATGTCTGTTCATTTAAAGATTATGTTTTAGTGCGGTAAAAGGCACCCGCGCACCGCTTACCTTAACGATGGGCTTGCGCCCATTAAGACCAAATAATGCCAAGTGTGCCTACAATAGAACTAATCTGAAAATTATAAATGGATTGCAAAAGCACTTCAGTACTTTGCCGAAAACCGGACGAAACCATACGCCTTACTCTGCTACCAATTACTTCCTCATTTTCTGATTCAATTAACATTACTTTCACATTTTCGTCCGTATTGAATATTACGTGCATAATGTATTTTTTTTAAATGTTGGTATAGGAGCACAGGGCCTCATTCGGAGTTCTACTGAGGGTGCTTGCACCGACAATGAACTTCAAAAGGCCGGAACCTAGCTTTCCCCGGCAATGCTCCTGTTTGTAGAATATTTGCATGTGGGTAAGTGTTGCAACTATAAACTAGAATTAGCCTCCGTAAGCTCTGTTTTCGTTTATGTTTACGCTTTGTGATAAGAACGGTGTACTGGAAAAACAGACCCGTGTTTTGGGCTCAGAGAAGACCCCACAGAATTTAAAAACATATGAATCTGGCGGGGTGGGGGGAGATAAAACACGAGGTTATACGTAGCGTGATCAATGCCAGTGGCCTGTGGCTTGAGTGGTGTATATAAATATTGGTGACTGGAGACTTCTAAAATCTGAGAAAAATGTGATTTTTCTATGATAGGTAGCAACTGTATAGTCCTCTTCCTCTTTAAATATCTGTTTCTTCGTGACTGTGCGTGAAATACGTGCGCAATTGCATATATACTGTGCTGACCATAGGGACGATGAGTCAGTAACTTTGTCCAAGGGTAGCTGATGCACTCACAAGATAGGCAAATTGCACTCAGCAAACCAGAAATACGTTTGTGGTTGCAAATGTCGTCGAGAGGCGGTTGTCTTCTGCCGCTCCTCGGGCTCTCTCTACCCCCTCAAGATGTCTTCCTCCGGTGTTGCTCCCACTGTAGTAGATACAATCGAGCATTGTTTAATAAACTTCCGTTTTTTTAATATGCGGACTGCTCGCGGAACAATTTTTCCACCCTCTTTTTCCGTAAGGTACGAAGGAATTGCTTGGCGCAAAATGTGAGGACTAAGATAGGGAGTACAAGACGACCTTGTCTTGTTCTCTCTATCTTCGTCCTCGTGTTTTGCGGAAACGTATTCTTTTGTACGCCATAGACCAACTCGTCAACAATCAAGTCATACTTTTGTCTCCGTAGTTCTTGTGCCACTCCAGGCTTACGTTTTTTACATGATCTTAAGTTCATGTTAGCCATAACGCCATGCGCAGGTATCATTTTATATAGAAAAACCCGGCTACGGTAACATTTTTGCGGCTTTCCATTCTAATAAAATAAATGTTCGGCAAGTTCAAACGATATTGCCTGTATGTACTCTTAAGTCATTCAAATTTTAATTCTTGGACGTAACTTAGGCTCGGTGGCCGACAAACCAAATTTCTCAATTTACGTGGCCTAAGAAAGAATATCATCTTTAGAATTCAGTCTCCTTCCTTTCGTCGATGGATAGTGACGAGTTGAGCTCCGTGCAGTCCAGTGGAGAAAACAAGGCTCGTCATTTTTAAATTTACCATTGATCCCAATTTCTTGGTCATGGTTGTGAGGCATTTGAAAGAGCTACATTTTATTGTCGTAGAAAAACATGCTGTTGTCCCTTTCCTTCCAAAATACCTTAACTGTTCTCACCAATTAAATAATAAATTGACCAGGCTCCCTACGATGCCCCAGTTCTTTGTATGGTACCTACCGAACGCTTAAAATACCTATCGCCAATCAGAATTTTAATTGATCAGGCGTTTTATTGGTGTTCGATTCTAAACGGTAATTAATAGCAGTCGAGCTAGGGGAAGGCCATGGCGAAGGGTGCTCAGGTGGGCTGCTTCACTTAGTGTTCATGGATGATGCAGCATCCATTGAAGGCCACAGGCGCATATCTGCATGCACGATCATTGCGTGAGACTAAAGAATCAATGGTATCAGAACCGACTGACTAAAACATGAGTGAGGACGCCGGATATCAGTTGCTCAGAGTAAAAGAAAAACAAAACACGTTACCACGCATAGCCTGCAGTCCAGTTAGAGGCAAAACATTCCTGCCAGGATACTGTTGTAAGCGCATTCATCGTTCAGGCAGTAGGCCAACAAGCTTAAAACAGATTCAGGAGGCATCGTAACAATGGTAACATGCTTGCGACGTCAGACGTTCTTGCTGTAAACAAGGCACTGCAGGTACTAGCGGCTGTTCTCGTTGACACAAAACAAGCACTTTGGGTAGGGGAAGAGCGCTTCATTCAGAGCGTACTGCTTCAATGGGAAAGCTGAAGCAAGCCCATGCCGGAGAGGACTATTCATTCTAACTCAAGCCTGAGTATTTTAGCCAGGTAATTTATACCCGGCCATTTTGCAGCAAAAGTTTTTTTTGCCCTGTCAAAATTAGGGCTTTTCTGTGTCCCGTCCATACTGCCGTATTTATCCAACAAGCTGTCTCTCAAGAACAGTTGACCGGATGGTGTGCATAAGAGCAGCTATGTTCGTAGAAGCAGTTATGTTTATGATAGGGTGGTAGTAAGACTCCCGTCGGACTAAGCCATCGGAATGCACCTCACAAAAGCAACCAGTTAACATCTAGGTAATGGGCGCTGGACCTCAGCCAAAGCATGGTCACTGTGGGGGGTCGAAGATCCCCTCAGCATAACCACGTGGGGCAGCCGCACTGTGCAGCTAGCTGCCCGAGGCTCGCTGCATAGTACCAGTTTACCTACACCAAACATTTCCTTACAACGACGCTAGCATTCCAGCGTTTTCATCAACACTGCTCATTGTTCGACCGAAATGGACAACAAAATTCATTTAATAGACTATACCCTCAAATTCAGCATGCGTATATTATTTGTGCCTGCCATGCTGTAGAATGTTTCGGTCTATTGTTTCGTTCCCTTAGCTCTATTAGGGGTCAAATCTCGTGCAAAGCCCAGTTATACCTTAGGGGCCGACGGGCATTACCTTAGTGGTGTATCTTTCAGGCATGTAAGAGTGCTGCTAAAAATAAGTTTCATAGGCGACAATCTTCATGCAGACTTGCATACTCTGAAATGATACGTCTTTTAAAACCGTCTCCTTCCCAGTTTAGTTGGACATTTTACCGCCACGCATGATGTCATGCAGGCTTTCGACACTCAGGCAACACTCACAGCCATTATATAATTTTTTTCACACAGCAAGGATGCTCGGTTATATACAGATTTGCACGGAAGATACACTGTGTACTCGTCATTTCTTCTTAACTGCTTACAGCGGGCAGATTCATTTCAGCCTCATCACAAGTACGTGTATTTTTCATTTGTTTTTTCTGCTTTCCTAAAGGGTGTATACCCACAGTTGATAGCACAAAAAAATTTCATGATGTCGCTAACGTTGTACTTCGCCAAAAAAATGTAGCCGTTTCTTCAAAGACGAAATGCTTCTAGTGCCTGCAATTCTATCCAACCTTGTGTTTACTCAAGACACCGTGTAATGGTACTGTTTATAATTTGTTTCAAACTAAAACACAGAAATCATATCATCGATACAGTAAATATTGCATTCTGTAAAGAATATAAAAATAATATTTTTTTCACTGAAAGATGTTCGAATGGGAGTACCTCCTAAATCCTCCCGTGAGAGCTTAATGTTCGTCACTCTGAACCCTTCTTCCTCGTGATTTAGCTTGTAAACTTAACTTTCTCGCACGACCTCCGAAAGATGCTCTAGCAGCGGTTTGCCCTCTAATGATCCTTGGGGTCACGTTTTGTAATTGTAATGAAGGGGATTATCTGCTAATACTCCTTTTTATTTAGGGCAATTGACGCAAGTAAAAGGTAATTTCTATTACCTGCAATTGGGGCTATTACCTTGTGAAAAGAATGCTGAAGCAATGGCACTTTTTCAAGTCTTTGAAGAGAAGGGTAGCTGAACTCGCTCTTGCCAGCGAAAAAAAAACTAATTCTATTTTTATTTTGAATGCTCGGTTGTCACAAATACGAAATAGCCCTTTCCTTGTAATCAGCAAGAAATAATTTAAGATGGAACATCATAGCGAAGTTCACGAAGTTGGGTCTACATATCCACGATATAAGCGTTCTCTAAGATTAGAGAAAAATACCTTCAAAATACCCCTTTTTAAATACCCCTATATTTGTTGCGTGTGTTACGCACGGCTCAAGGTCAATGTTACCAGCATTTTTTAGAGATATTTTACTGGTAGCGTTAAAAGATCTGCTTTGAAAAGTATTAGAGTAGTATAAGAAAAACGCTTTCCGAGTAACGTGCTTTAAGTGTTTCTTTTATGTTTGTGATTGGGAAAATATTATCGACAAATCAGTTTCGTCTCGCTTTAAAAAAAAATTGCCCCCACCTCCCCGAAGGGAATCGTGAGGAAGTGCGAATGCATTTCTTGCGCCGAGAGTACACGGCGCAGTAATTGTGCCATCGCCTTGAGAGGCGCAGTACCGGCGAGGGGGAGCTGTCAGGCGAGGGGAGAGGCGCGCGCCGAGGGTGAGTGCAAACCTAACGGGGGGAGATGCGCGCCAGCTGCAGAGCATGTGACGTCACGGCACGAGGAGAGGGGGAGCAGACGCAAAGGCGCCAGCGCGCGGTCACGTGGGAGTGTGACGTCACGGCGCGAGGAGCGGTGCGGGAGCCGGCGCGGGCGCGCGCAGCCACGCGCGGGAGGCGGAGCGCGCGCGGGTCACGTGGGGTGTGACGTCGCTGCGCCGTTGCTACAGATGCTCCTCTCCGCTCCTCGCGCCGTTGCTAGGGGAGAGGAGAGGAGCAATGCGGACGGCGGATTCAGGGTCGCTTATAAAGTGCATCGCACTTAAATTATTTATTAATTCACAGTATGGTGCCTTACAGTCTAATGGTTCCTGGGAATCGCAATGTGATCACACGGGGAGTTTACGTTAACTCACTGGCGAATGCCAACGGATTTTAACTTTACCCCCCTCATAGCATCACCCCATGCATTCGCACTTAACCATGGTCACCCTCGGGGAAATGCCTGGGAGTTTTATGACTGATGATGATGATTGAAGTGTAATTAATGATTTAAAGTGTTGTTTGTCATGATGCATTTTGTACACACACACACACACACACACACATTTATATACGAAGTATTATTTCGAGTTTCGAGTACGCGGGGGCAGGAGCAATGCGGACGGCGGAAGGTTCGGGGTCGCTTATAAAGTGCATTCGCACTTGCCCCCACCTCCCCGGCGGACGATTCAGGCTCGCTTAAGAAGTGCATTCGGACTTATTCCTGGCCAATCTCCCACGTGGGTATGTGCCATGTCAGCGGCCAGGCAGCGCGCGCCCATCTCCCTCCGTTGCTAAGGAAGACGAAAAGCGCGCGCACCCGCAGCTGTTGCTATGCGGACGGCGGAAGGTTCGGGGTCGCTTATAAAGTGCATTCGCACTTAAAACTGTCGGCTGCCACGCATAAGAGCATGTCAAATTGACCACACATTCGTTATGAGCATCGCTAATTTGAAATTAACCTTTCGTATTTTCTTTGGTACGAAGGAGCTTGTAGTAAGGTGTGACTTTGCACAATGGTAAACAGTGAGGACCGCCTTGATGAGTGAGACATAGCGTAAGCGTCCACCACGACAATGTTCCTTGAAAATACGGCACCCCCTCCAGGTGGAGAGAGCACAATGCGACCATTATGTTTTGCTTTCGCGGCGCTGTTCTGCCTGTCGCTTCGCTATTGATCTATTTTTGCCGCTGTTAAAGAAGGAGATAGTTACCTGGTGTAACATATCCGGAACCAGACCAATGCCAGTTTCCATTACCGGCGGTCAGTATTTTACCGCCGCTGTTTTCTAGTAGAAAATTAATCCCAGCGCACTTATTGGCAAAGATGGTGGCTGCACTATATAATTGTTTCTGAAGATCTACAGAGAGCTTATCTTTACAACGTTGTCTTGCGAACGTGTAGTCGGCAGTTAACGCTAAAACAGCCGAAATGCGAACACCGAAGAGGAAGCAAACAACAGCGCTGCGCTCGAGTATGTAACTTTTTCAGTACTTGTCTTTGCACTGGTTTTAGTGTCAATAGTGCATGCCCAACTAGCCCAGCATGAAGTCTCCGCGATTAATTTTTGCGATTCAATGCCGTGATATTCGATGTTATTCCCTACAGAATGACGGACGTGCCCGTTGATTTCCTAAGAGAGACTACCAGGGCAATAAAGTAAAGGGGAAACTAGCGTACGAAAGTGGAATAAGGGTAGACACCATCACAACCATACCACAGCCATCAGAAACAGCGCTTTTTCAAAGTTCCATCGAAGATTCACAGTTGCAACAAAGGCGTTCTAACCTTCGTGGTGAGATGCTCAAGCTGGTGTTCGAAAGGTGAACGAAACGCACTTCTTTCATAACTAAATACGAAACAAGCGTGCAACTGGATTATAACTTCAAAACAAAATACTTACTGAATCGTGCTAGGATGCATATAATGCTCGATATTTTTGTGAAGCATTTCGGTAAATAAAACCACAAAGTATGAAGTAATCCGATTATTAGAGATGATAATGGGGGTTTTATTTTAAATTGCCAAAGGCCATCAGGGGAAACAGCACCAAAAGGTCAAAAGTAGGAGTGTTTTAAACGTGAATATTAAACTATGTCAGAAAAACAAAAGTCATACTGTACTTAGACAATTAATGACGTCTGGTTTATGGAAGCAGAAGATTACGCTTGATATGTAAGCAGCTGTAAAATTGATCTTTATTAAAATCTTCTCTCCACATTTATTATCAGCATTCGGTCGTTGAATAAAAATATGAAAGATGCAGTGAATTATGTCGTCTCTACTGTCCAGGTAAATCTTTGTGTCTTGTTGTGTTATGTGTCTTCCATGTTTTTTGACGTGAACTGCTCATAGGACCATCCGACATCTGCCGCAGAGAAATTTTAGAAATCCATTGAGCAGGTAGCAGTGCGTTATATACTTGACACTCACGTGTTACATACCTTCGGCAACTTCTGGGTGTTTTTTGTGTGGGCCAGTTGTTTGTTGTTTCAAGTGTGCTCTCAGACAATGTACTTTTAGGACATCTTTTGTATCGTAACATTATGTTACGAAGTTGTTGCCGTATGTATGGCATGATTTCTGTGTACAGTACAGTTGTGTCAACTGGGCCTTCAGGTGCAGCATAATCAGCGAATTGATTCCCGACAATCCGAGTGTGTTGTCGACACCTGCTTATAGTTATTTTCCGGTTTGTGGCATATAATGATAGAAGAGCTTTAAAACAACATATATTGCATAGTCTTTATATCGTTTTTATAATAAACTCCAAGTAGCATGCCAAGCAAGTGTGGGTGCACCATATTTTTGGAAGGTATGTTGTTTGTACAATGTGGAGTAAAATATTAGGTCACCGAATTGTTCGGCAGTGAGAATAGTGCTAAGGACGTCATTGATTTCACTGATACACAGCGTATGTCAGTGCGCCGTAAACCATACAGCTATAGCAGTATTTCACGTGCGCCCTGTGGTATTCCGCACACCGGTACTCTTAGTCGAAAAAAAAGAAACGTTAGAGAATCCAGATTGGAAATGACATGATTTATAGTGATCAATTGTGAGTGTACTATGCATGTCTAAGGAGAACAAATTGAAGTAACACTGATGTCTGTGACTCTTAAAAAGGTGCAAAGACCGGTACAGTATTTAGAAATGTCTACACGAGGATGCCTCAGTAATGCTCAAATATCAGGAATGTTTGTCTTACACATGATGTTTCACCCATTCAGCAAGTCCATATAAATTATTTCGTTTTATAAGGGGCTATTTATGACCCTCGACGTATAGGTGCTAAATTGGGCTAGGGCAAAAACGGTAGACACAAAGCAAAGCCCCAAATCAGCAATAGTAAGACACTTCCCAGGGCATCTTTGATTCAGAACGATATATGACACTGTGGTATCCCACTAAAGCACAGAAGCACATCTGCATTTATACAGTAAGGCATCTGACTCTGTTTCAGGTCTTCTAGATAACAAGTTCGTCATGCCAGCCTTACGTTCCGACTTCTCAATATTGTACTTTGCTACCATTTTCTTTACTTGATTGTTTACAAAAAGTGCGATTATGCACTGTACATTTTAGTAAATATTTTGTGCCGCAGGAGTGAGCTCTCGGAACGACCTTCAGTTATCGGTAGTGCAGTCACCACAGCACTGAATGGCTGAACTCGATGACTAGAGGGGCCGTGGTGAGAGAGGTATTTCAGCAGTGACTGTTGGTGTTGTGCAATGTGAATGCTTCCCATTGACGATCACTACCGAATGGCCGAATACGTCAAATCCGCTGAGCTTCGTGCTCGAGTTTTATGGCATATCTCAAATAAACGCTCGGCTTCGGAACTGCTCCCCACAGTTAACAGGCACTTGCGGATCTTACTGGGCTGCCGCGGACCTGGCGGCCTATGTTTTAGCGTGCACGGAGATAGCTTACGTGCCTACACCGGAGAGCCGGTAAGGTCACGTTCAACGCAGAAATTCATATATTCCACACCACTAAACATGCATGTGTTGTTACGTATTTCATATCCTAGGCTTATACGTAATTTTGATACACTTACATCAGTTAGCGACAAAGTGGCTCTTCGCCTTTTTGGTTCAGGGTGATGGGGCCGATAAGATCAACGCGGGAGCCATGGCTCCTGTAGTGGCTTAATACGTTTTACTTCTTGAGAATTAGATGGGGCGTATTGACACTTTTCAGCTTTTCTCCTCCAAACGAGCCCCGTTACTGCAATCATATTGGACAGTGGTCACGCGGACATACCAGGCTTAATTCCTTCTGTTTATACTTATCAGGATACCCGTGGTTGGAGACACCTGTCTTTTCCTTTTTCGAAATGGAATATATGAAAACCGTTAGGTTGATGTAATGGCAACCGGCAAAGAAGCGTAAGAGCAAGAAATATTTTATTTTTTCCCGCACAGTCTACGCCCTACTATAGGTTCGTGGGGCTTTCCCAGGCACTGCTCAGAGCTAGGTCGCCGTCGGCATACACAGCTATTGGTACCCATTTTGGCACTGTTATGTTAAAATGCCGGAAATGTGAGTTATCTATTTTTGTTGGCAATGGACGTCACAAATTAGTTTTCTCAGGCTATTGTCATCCCTCGCCAACTTCCACATTCCAAGGTGCCAGTTTCAATGGGGGCCCGGACATATTCCAGAAGCGTTGCTAGAATTGGCGCGGGCGTGTTCGACTGGCTAGGAGGAGGCATTCCATCCATACAACATATTTGCAATGCGTTCCCAAGGGAAGTACAGAAGAAGATATGTACATTAGATAAAAGAAATTATCCGGATACCTGAAACAGTGGGTAGAGTTCGTTCTTGGAACAACCTATCTGCTCTTAGAGCAGAGTTACTGCCTGTATCGTTGTTTTTTAGCGATCGCTACTTTTTTGATCCAATAAGCACCTTTGAGTAGAATGTAGAAATGAGTTTTTAAAGTAATAGTACGCTCCTGTGATAAGACAATTAGAAGTAATTTTATATGATCGTGGGCAGACTCCCGAAACATCAAGTGATTGGGGCTTCACAAACGCGTGAACGTCGAAGTCAAAAAGGTAGCGAAGGCCCAAAAGCGTGAGCAGTAATAGAAATATCCGACGTGCTGCAGTACTGGCGTTCTCTAGAGGAATTCGCCATTTTATTTGTCGTTGGATCTTATTCCTCTACGAAGTCCAATTGCCCTCACTAAAGGATGCTCGAAAGCCGAAAGAATTACGTTGTCGCAGGTGCCGCAACGTAATATGACTTCTAAAAACGATGTCTCTGCTATCACGTGGAATGCTGGAGTATGGGGGGTATGCCAAGTCTCAGCGTACAATGTATGGAGGATCACTGTTTCTCTTAGAGACCAGTGCGCCGAGGCAACAGCGATGGCCTTGTGGCAGAAGTGCTGGAGATTAGGCTTTCGCACTATGGGGACATCGCTGAAGCGTTTGATTTAGTCGGCTCTTAGCGCACAATGTCCATATGTGGTCGCTAACAGGATTCCGTAAAGCGGCAGCGCCTTTTGGTGATCTTCGAATATTGCGAAAAACCTACCGACGCAAGCACTTCACGCGTTGAATGTGTTACCAAAGAGCAGTACTCGTGCCAGGGCTCATGGTACTATAGTGTGGCTGAATCTGTGTTACCCTTCAGTTTTATTCTTCATACCTCCGTCGTCATACAACACATCGTCCAGTAATCACTTGCCTCACGGCGACCATCACAGCTGATAAGAATACTCTTAAGTATTTAAGAAATAGGCAAACAAGCTACATTAGAACCACGCTTTTACGTTCCTCAGTGCTGCGTTTTCCCGGCTGCGACGTTGTGTTTTACTTGTTCCGCCGCAGTTCACTTAGAGTATCATGTATTAAAAACCTGAAAGTTAACTCGTGGGTCAGAGTAGGTTACCCGATCATTCGCCGTGATCTGACAATCTGAAGCCACCCGGGCAACATGCGGGGACCGCTATTTTGATATTTGACGAACCTTGGACAGGCTTCGCTACAGAATGTACGGCATGAAGCAGTGCACGAGTCGGATTCAACTCTATGCTATCACCATCATCACTGTGCTTACAACATCTTTCACTTCGGAATGCCGGAAGTGCGTGTTTCCAATTAAGCAGAAACGCAAGAATAGCACGATCTCTCGTCGTCACCGCATCATTTAGGCAGTGAAAACACCGTTGAACTTGCCACCTGCGAACCTTGTTGGGCCTTGATTGCGTCGCGAAAACGGGAGGCGCTTTCCCTTGAGATAAAGCTTGACGTACTAAACGTAGTAGACAAGAAGCCAGCGCGGAGGAAAGTCAAAATCGCTAGGCACAGCAGTGCCACGCGAAAACAGCAATCCTACATTCTCGAATCTTTTAACGCTCGAAAGCCAAAGTTGAGGAAATAAACGGTTGCAAGTTGAAGCTACTCTCTTTTCGTTCATTTGCAATGGTTTTGTCACTCCTGCGTTTTCCTGGTTGTTACGTTTTAATTTCCCGCCGAGAGGAGAAGACCGGAGAGGAAATTACAGCGAATGCATGTGCATTATGACCGAGAAAAGCGTGTATGTAAGATCGCATCTCCGGATCTGCTTATATCCCGCATGAAAGTAAATCCATTCCTTTTACCCCAAAAGGGATTGATTGGAAGTTTTAACGTCCCTGCGTAACTGGCAATGAGGCCCCCCGTACTAGAGGACACCGGAATAATTAGACAAAATTGAGATTTCATATGTGCTTAAATCTTCAACACGCTGATAGTGTTTGCTTTAAGCCACCGTCAGAAAAAAAATCCCACCATCTCCAAGAAGTGAATGATGATGAGAGTGGCGAAGGTAAAATGCTTAAAGGTAAAACCGTGAAACATTTGAACACACATCATATAAAGACTCGACACGTCAAGCTTTCCACCGCTCCGTTGGCAAGCCCGTCGACGACGTCGATGTTTGTGGTGATTTTGTAGTGCTTGTTTGGGACAATGAGAATCTCCATGGGTAAGTTAGCGACTTCGGGGTGTGACATTTTAGCCACCTTGGCTGTCACCTTCTGCAGAGCGTCTTCTGTGGCGTACCCCCGGTACGTGTCTTCAGCTCGCGGGCGATGAAAGACAACCTCTTCTTCTTTCTCTCCTCCTTAGTAGGTAGCAACGAAGGCGTTGAACGTTATGACCTCTTCTGCCAATCCTTGGTTGGCCAATCCCTAGAGGTACCCTGCCACAATCATCATCAATGTGCCGTGTACAATGTGCCCTATACGGCCGGGACCGGGCCCGAGCAAGAGGAGATTCGCCCTGAAAATGGTCTCCACGGGCTGCAATTGAACCATCTCCATTGCGCTGATGTACGTAAAGCCATAGCCCATCTGCAACACTGGCGGTAAGAGATCCAAAGGGAACTTCACCTATATGTGCTATTCGTTGAAAAGTTTAACATTATATTTCTTCCCCTGGCAATACTGGAAACAGCCACAGACATGGCCGATGCACCAAGTACTCGGCGCGGCTTGGGCCATTGCGCCTGCATGCCGAAGAAAAAAAAAACACCTGCGTGCGTCATCTGCTGCGTTCTAATCCGATTTTAAATGGTGGCATCGACAGAGATGTTATTAATCGCACTCACATTGAACTCGAAGGAAAACTGTGCGTTCGGTGAGATAGAGTTTGTAACATGAAACTGTCATGTGTTTGACAGTCGGGCTTAGCATGGACAACTACCGCCATTCCGCGGAGCGCGACAAAACTACTGAAGGCGCACCACGGCCGGGCTAGAGCGGCGGCGCTCTCTGTGTTGATACGGCCTTCATAGCGGCGGCGGCAGTGGCGACAACAACGCAGCCCCGTCTCAACATAAAGTTCCGCCACCAACGGGCGCGCGCCGCTGCTCTAGCCCGGCCGTGGGTGCACTCGCCCCGTTGCATGGAGGAGAAGAGAATGCCTGATCTGCTTGCCGTGCACACAACATCGCCCAGCAACAGACGCTTGGCCACATATATGGCAGATATGGCTTGGCAACAGATATGATATGCAGTCCGCGCCATCGAATAAAGACGATATAATTACATAAAGTTTCGGCCCTACATAGTCCAGGAGAAAAGAAAAAGGCATTTGTTAATGCAAGATTCAAAGAACTCTGGAACAAATCAATATTACATTTGTGATAAGAAACTTTTTTACAATCCACATACCAGAACGCAGCGACTAGTGATAGCCGCAATGCCGTAAAATAAGAAAAAAATACCAATCAGTTTCAAAGAGCCACAAGCATTCAACACTTTGCACAACAAATATCGGTGGTGGTAAATCAAGATACTGCAAAATGCACTAAAGTTGGCAGGTTTGCACAGTGACCGTTTAAAAGTAGATAAAACACAATACAGAACAGTGTGTAACATACAGAGCTATACTTTTGGTGTGTCTTTCGGTTATTGATAATGTTATGTATATACACCTAGCTGCCAAAAGTGTAGTGGAAACAAAACAACACATGTAAACTACTACAAAATCTTTGCGCAACTGTGACATAACTTTACGGGTTGTGCCGTAAAATGGCTGCAAAATATAAATTGAACTATTTTTGAAAATCGATTTTTTTTAAGAATACAGACTTTTCCGAAGCAGCACGAAATATTTGTACAAAGCACCGTGCTATGAACTTTGGCCTACTGATGATACCTTGTGTTCGGCACACAACTACACCTAACTTTCATAAATGTCTCTTCATTTGTAGGTTATATATCAGTTAGTGCAGAAAAACAGCACACACGTCCACCGCGCACCATAACGATGGGCTGGCGCCCATGAAGACCGGTAAGGCCAAGTATCTGTAACGTAGAACTAATCTGAAAAATATACTTGGATTGCAAAAGCACCTCAGTATTTTGCCGGAAACCTGTACAATCCGTCCACATTCCGAGGTTACAAATTACTTCCTGATTTTCTTTTTCAATTTAGATTACTTTTATAGTTCCGTCCGCATTGAATCTTACGTGGAATATGTAGTTTTTTTTTTCAGATGTTGGTATATGAGCACATGGCCTCTTTCGGTGTTCTACTGAGGGTGCTTGCACCGACAATGAGCTTCAAAATGCCGGAACCTAGCTTTCCCCGGCAATGCTGCTGTTTGTAGCATATTTGGGCGCAGGTATGTGTTGCAACTATAAGCTCGAATTAGCTTTCGTAAGCTCCGCTTTCGTTTATGTTTTTGTTCTGTGTTAGTAACCACGTACTGGAAAAAACAGACCCATGATTAGAGTTCAGAGAAGACCGCAGAGAATTCAAAAACAAATGAATCTGGGGGGGTGCGGGTAATAAATCCACGGTTATGCGTAGCGTGATCAATTCAATTCCAGAGGACTGTGGCTTGAGTTGTGTACAGCAATATTGGTTACTGAAAACTTCTCAAACATGAGAAAAATATGATTTTTCTATGATAGGTAGCAAATGTATAGTCCTCTTCCTCTTTAAATATCTGTTTCTGCGTGACTGTACGCCAAATACGTGCGCAATCGCATATATACTGCGATGACCATGGTGACGATGAGTCAGTATCTTTGTCCAAGGGTAGCTGATGCACTCACAAGATAGGGGAATTGCACTCAGAAAACGAGAAATACGTTTGTGGTTGCAAATGTCATCGAGAGGCGGTCGTCTTCTGCCGCTCCTGTTTTCAACTCTGGTTCTCTAAACCCCCTCACGCTGTCTTGCCCCGGTGTTGCTCCCAATGAAGTCGAATAAATTGAACATTGTTTAATGAACTTCCGTTTTTTAAATATGCGCACCGCTCGTGAAACAATTTTTAATGCGTGTTCTTCCGTAAGTACGAAGGAATCAGTTGGCGCAAATTATGAAGACGAAGATAGGGAGTACAAGACGACCTTGTCTTATTCTCTCTATCTTCGTCCTCGTGTTTTACGCAAACGTATTCTTTTGTACGCCTTATACCAACTGTTCAGCAATCTAGTCATACTTTTCTCTCCGTTCTTCTTGTAGCCACTCGAGGCGAACGTTTTTAAATGAACTTAAGTTCATGTTAGCCATAACGCCATGCCCAGGTATTCTTTTATATACATAAACCCGGGTGCAGTAAGATTTTTACGGATTTTCATTCCAATAAAAAAAATGTTCATCAAGTTCAAACGGCATTGTCTGTATGTACTCTTTGGTGATGGAAATTTTAACTCTTGGACGTAACTTAGGCTCGAAGGCAGACAAGCCAAGTTTCTATATATACGTGGCCTAAAAAAGACTGTCATCATAAAAATTCAGCCTCCTTCCTTTCATTGATGGGTAATGACGAGTAGAGCTCCGTGCTGGCCAGTGGAGAAAACAATGCTCGTCCTTTTGTAATTTACCATTGATCCGAGTTTCTTGTTGATGTTTGTAATTCACTTGAAAGAGCTACGCTTGATTTTCGTGGAAAAACTTGCTGCTGTCACTCTCCTTCCAAAGTATCTTAACTGTTCTTACCAACAAAAAAATAAATTGACCGGGCTTCCTAAGATGCCCCAGTTGTTTGTATGGTACCCACTGAACGCTGAAAATGACTATGACAAATCGTAATCCGAAAATTCGAAGATTGAAACTTCTGCTTAGTCTCAGACTTTCCAGGGCTACTCTTCTGTTGCTGCGGAATGGCGTAGCAATAACCGTTATCGGAAGGATGATGAATTTGTATTTTTCAAGCTTTCCTAATCCCTCAGTACCCTCTCAATAAAAAGTTACGTGCAGTTTATTAGTATTCTTTGGATAAAACATTTTCTTGTTTCATTGGGACATACATAAAGTTATAACATATCAGAAAAAAAATAAAACTTCCAGTTTCTCCCATTTTCCAACTTTCCTGAGAGACCAATATGGAGTTTGTTCGCAAGTCAAGCACCAGTCCCCTGAAATTTCTGTAGTCGCGCTACGCATAACCTTGTGATTGAAATCCCCCTACCATTTTTCTTGTTCTTGAAGTTCTGCGCGCTGTTTTCTAAACTTGGAACATTTGTGTATTTTTGCCAGTACATAGTTATTAACACTAAACAAAAACAAACTAATTTGAAACGTAACCCGAAAACTAGGCAGTAATTTGTAGCATCGAAATGTGGATGGCGTCGACAGCTTGCGGAAAATTATTGAAGTGCTTCCGCAATACATCTATATTTTGTTCAGATTAGTTCTTTGTTATGTGTCCTTTGTATTTGCTTGTATTTGTGACCGCAAGCCCACCTGTATGACAAGCGGCGTGTGTGGGGGCCGTGTTATTGCTATGAAAAGAAATCTTTGAAATCAACACGCACTTAGCCCAATCAGGTGTGTTTGTGTGTCGAAACAATGTAATTTGAGTAAGTGGAAATTTTTAAGTAGATTTTTATTATTCTGTATTATATTAGTTTTGAATTTCGAAAAAAGACGTCTTCAAATGCCTGTGTTATTCAATTAAAAAAAAATAAAGAGGATGTTTTTTTCTTTTCATTTTCGCATTTTTGCTTTCAGGTTTAAACAATTCGAATCGTTTCAATCTTCCATTTCTTTCTAGCTAGTGTGAGCGAGTTATTGATTCACTCCGGAGCCTTCACTCTTGTTCTTTCAAATGCTTTCTTGTTTGGCGGCGGCGCTAGAGAAGGCCGAATATATAATGCGATCGTTTAAGGCAAGTTAGTTTTGAGTCTCCCACCGCCAGATTGACATAGGTACTAGGTCCTTGGAACACTACCCACTACCCACTTCCCCGCACAACGGAGTGGGCTGTTGTCCTGGCTGTGCAGGCCGTTTTTCGACGGAGACGAAAAGCAAAAAAAGTGTCCCGCTTGTAAGAGATTTAGGAGCCCATATACATTCTTCATTTGGTCGAAATTATTTCGGTACCTTCCACTATGACGTGCCTAATAGCCAACTACGTCGGGGCGTTAATCTACTAATCGATGAATGATTGTCAAAAGTGGCTTCACTCAGTTAAATCTGTAATATAAGTAAGTCCGGAGATGCGATCTTACATATGCGCCTTTTGCGACTACAATGTTCCTGCATTCGCTGTCTTTCCCTTTGGCATATCTTGTTTGCCTATTCCTTATTTTATAATGTTATTCTTAGAACTTATGACGACCGGCGGGGGCAGGGGATGCGCAGACGAGATTTTGTTGAACGATGGCGCTATAAAGCGTGAGAGAAAATACAAACAAGGCTTCATGTTCTTACTATGGTACCATGAGCAGGGGCACAATCACTGCCGTATGGTAAAATTTGAAACGTGTGATGCACTTGCGGGCTCTTCCCAGGATAGTATTCTGCAAATAGCGAGTGCAGAATTTTCAGTACCTCTGAGACACAGCCAACACTGTTGTCCCGGCGGAGTGGTCTTAAAGCAAAACCATGGTTCTCCCCACATTGTGCACTGAGTCTCGGCACAAGGCCCAAACTCCGCAATTCGGCACGATAGGAGCGACGTCTATTTATGAAGTCAAAATTTCTTGCGGTACCAGCGACCACGGCAATTCTTTCGTCTTTTGATGTTTTCTGGGCGAGTACAATCAGGCTTCGTTGAGGAATAAGTTTCAACGACAAAGAAAATGGCGAATTCCTCAAGAGCACCTAGGTGCTACAGCACGTACGCCATTTTTAATACTGCTTACGCTTTTTAGCCTTTGTATTGTTTTGGACTTGGAAGTTCGCGCGTTTGTGAAGCAACCTCGACTTGGTGGTTTTGGCGTGTACCCACAATCACAGAAATGTATTCTTCATTGCGTTTATCCGCAAGAGTACAATTGCCTTAAAAACTAATTTATAATGTCTACGCAGAGGTACCAATGGTATAAAAAAGAGGTAGCGATTGCCAATGAGAAACGATACATGGACAAACCCTACTTGGAAGAGCCGATGGGGTGTTCCAAGAAACAACTTTTCCCATCGTTCCAGATCTCTGAACAATTTATTTTGTCAGACATTATGTGTTCCCCTTTTCACTTTTGTCTGAAAAATGCTGCAAATTGGGTGTGTGGACGGAGTGCCTCCTAGCCACTCGAACACGCCCGCGAGTGTCTAGAAACAATTCTGGAATATGGTGGGGGCCCCACGTGAAAGCGACACCTTGGAATCTGGAAGGAAGGACGATGACTATAGCACCAAAAAACTAATTTGTGACCCCGTGGCCAAACATTTATAACCCAGTGTTTCCGGCATTTTAACATAACATTGTAAAAATGAGTTCCATTAACGGGGCAGTGCCTAATGCGCCAGGAAGCTTTCTTGTGCATTTACTTTGCGGGGTATTTTAAACATTTCGTGCTCTATCACATGCGTCTTTCTAGGAAGCCGTTACATCAACATTAAGGGCCTTCATTTATTTAATTCATGAAACGGTAAAGAGAGGTTCCTTCTATTACGGGCTTGCTTATAACTACAAACACAAAGATATAGCCGGCAACTCCGCGTGATGACTTCACCATACCATTGGAGTAACGTTGTTACGTTGATGGAAGAAAGCAGAAAATTGTCATACGCCCTATTTAAACTTTAAGCACTAAAACACATTAGGCCTGCACACCATACCTGACTTCCGCTGTGATTTTTTCGGCACCTTCACCTTGAACTGAAAAGAAAAGACGACGTTGTCGCTAACGAACGCAAGTGTATCAAGCTTACAAAAAAGGCTCTGGTTCGAAATAGGCAACAGGACATGCTGCTCAACGGTGTGGAATATATGGATTTCCACGGGGAGTGCGCCAAACCGTCTCTCCGGCGTATGCCAGCACGCTAGCTGCCGCACGCTAAAACGCAGGCGGCCATATCCATGGCAGCCCAGTAAGATTCATGAGTGCGCGTTCACTGCAGACGGTATGTCTGAAGCGGAGCGCTTCTTTGAGATATCCCAATAACCTTCGAGGACGAAGCTCGGCGGCTTTCACAAATCTCGCAATTCGGTAGTGACCTTGAACCGGAGTCATTCATGGTGCACAACACCAAAAACCAATGCTTGATATAGCTGTCCCGACATGGCCGCGCTGTTCGTCGAGTTCCACCAATCGGTCCTGTGCCGACCACCACACCAAAAACTATCCGGCGTGCCGCTAGCCACACCTGCGGCGCATAATATTCAGTAATACTTAAGGCAAATTATCGCGCTCTTTATGCGGAACGAACTAAAGAAGATGGGAGCACACTACGATTTGTACATGTCGGGAACTAAAGCTGTTTTGGAGAACTTGTTATGTAGAATTAAAATCCGTGTCTGATGTTTACTATATAAATCCAGGCGTGTTCCCTGTAATTTGGTGGTTTATTGCCTTGTCATTTATAGGACTGTGTCAAAAGTTCCCTAAAATGTTGTTCTCAGTGCTCAGTCTTCGGCTTCGCTTTGTGTCCGCCCTTTTTCCTAAGCCCAATTTATCGGCTTTACGTTTAGTGCCATTGTAGCGGAAGCCGCTCGGCACCCCCGCGGAAGTGGCTCAAGTCACATGGCGCTTTTCTTTGCTCTCCGGACCGCCGCCGGCTAGACTACTGTGCGCCTTTGTGGAAGACGCGTATTGGCAACGGCGCTGCATGCTTACTTCGGGGGTTATTACTCAGCCCTCTCCAATGGTCGCCGTCGGGGGAGGCATAACTTGTCCGACCGACTACTGGCATTAGTCTTGGCGCCTTCGCCATCTGCTCGCTTGGAGGCCTTTTTCCTCTCTCTTTTAAAGGACGGAGGGTTTCCTTTCTTTCCCTAGTCGGGGGAAACTCTCGGCGTGCGCATATTTGGAAATAAACAGTCTTGTCTTAAAACGGCAAACCAGCTACACGTCTGCTTTTACGCCTCCTTCAGCAGCCGATATTCCAGGCTCCAACATCATAAATGGCCCTCATATCATCAAATAATTTATATATGCTTGCTCTATCTCTGAAACACCACGTGTGTGACAAACCTGTCTATTTGAGCATTACTGACTCATCCTCACATGAATATTTTTATATTCTCTAGCATTTTTGTGCTTTTCTAACAGTGAGAGAGAATATTATTAGTTCAAGGTTATCCTCTTAAACAAGCACAAAGTACTCACAATTGATAATTTACAATCATGTCATCGTCCTCTCAAGTGCGGCCTGTATTTCATGCATCCGCAGAAATACAAAGCCGCAAAATTTGTTATCTCAAGCGTTTCTTGCTTCTCAACGATAACCACCGCTGTTCGAAATGTCATGGTGAATGCGTTATATGCTGCTAGCGCTGTACATCTTATGGTGCACCTAAAACACTTGTCTATCAGTGAAATGAATAACTCCATCACCCAATTTTTCAACGCCAAGCCATACAGCTTCTCAGTTGTTTACTGTATAATTGCCTGAACAACATAAAATTCTAAAGCCCATGGGGTACACGGAATCGCTTGGCAATGTACGTGGAGTCTGATAACCAAAGCGAAATGAATACTATGCAATAAATATTGTTTTAAAGTTAATAAAGCCCAATGTACCATAAACCTGGCAAAAACTATAAAGTGGTTGCGTCAACCTCCTCGGTTTGTGTGGAATGAAGCCGTCGATGAAGTGGCTGATGGTGCTCACCTAAAGACACAGTTGGTACAACAACTCTACCCTAAACCGACATCATTGCGTACCTATAACTACAGCATCGTAACAGACTGCTAGCAGACTTTAGAACACAGATGGACAGAAAATGCGTGGCGTGAACCACACTTAAAACGACACGCAACTGACACTTGCAAAAGACAAAGAGAAGTTGCCGAAGTCATGTAAAAGGTAGTCTTCAAATATGTGATGTACATCTACCTGCTCACTCGATTTCTGAAATTCCTCTGCGGCATATGTAGGGTAGGGTAATTTCTAGTAGACATCAAAAAATACGAAAGACACATTACACAACAAGGCACTACGCCTTCCTTGCACAGTAGAGAAGACACAATTCACTGCATTCATCCTACTTTTTATTCAACGACCCAATGTGGTATAATAAAGGTGTGGTGAAATTTTAAATAGAGATCAAAAGTTTACACTTTCTTACATATCAATCATTTTTCATCAAGTTCTAAACACCAGCCATCACCAATTGCCTTTGTTTGTTCGCGTGACTTTATTTTTCTTGACATATTTTATTATACACATTTAAAACCGTGTTATTATTTACTTTTTTGGGCTTTTTTAATTGCTGGCCTTGCGCTATTTAACACAAAACCACCATTATCATCATTTTCGTCGTCATCACTTCAAAATTTGGGGTTCTCGTTAGAAAATGCCTTGAAACAAAAATCACGCATCGACCGCCTCCAAACATGATGCGTTAAGATTTATGTTTTGATATCATAACCCAGCTACACAAGCCTTTGTTATTCAGTTGTGAGAAAAGAGCGTTTCGTTCACCTCTGGAAAACCAGCTAGAGCATCGTATCATGAGGGTTAGAACGCCTTAGCCGCCACTATGAATCGTGGTTGAAACCTAGAGAAAGCGCTGTTTCTGATGGATGTGCTACGGTTGCAATCAGCGTCCCCCCTTATTGCAATTTCTAGGGCTAGTTTCCCTTAATGCATGACTGAAATTAGCATGTACTTCATCGGCCTGGTATTCTTCCTGTGCCAATAAACAGGCGCGTCCATAATTGTGTCAGCATGTAGCGAAAAAAAATTACACCATCTTCCCGAGGGGAACCCTGAGGTGATGCGAGGCATCGCAGAGTTCAATCCAATCCAATCCAATCAAAGCCAGGCCAAGAAAGGCCAAGCCAAGCCAAGCCAAGCCAATCCAATCGAATCCAAACGAATCCAATCCAATGCCCCTCGCGAGAGAGTGTTCGCTATCGGAGAGGAGATAGGGTGAGCGGCGGAGAGCGCAGCTGGCGCGGCGAGGAGAATGGGGGAGGGGTGGACGCCGACAACGCCGACAACTACGCCGGATGGATTCAGGGACAAGGCGAGTGAGTGAGATGCGTCGCATCTAATAACATGAAATATCCCCGCATTGAAAGGGCAAACAGTCGTAGCCGAAACTTGACATTTGTCTAGTTGGGTGTGGATTCTTCACGTTAAATGCCTGAACAAAGAAAAAGTAGACCGCCACCCTCGAGTTCGTTGCTTCTTCCGTCCTCGTATGTGCGCTATTTATAGTGCAATTGCCGAGAACACATTTGAAACACATGGTTGTGCGGCTAGGCTTTCTGTGGTTCTTCATAAACAATAATAGAGAGCTGCTACCATCATTGCCAGGAGGTGCGCTAGGATTTACCTTTCACCAGAAAAAGGCGGCAATGGAATATTGCACAGGCGGTTATTAGAAATCGGCACTTGTCGTGGCGCCGGGGTAAGTTACAAGACATAGCTCTTTCCTTCCTTTGCAGCGCCCATAAAAGCACACCAAGGAAGCAACAAGCAGAACAGCGCCATGGAAACAAACATCAATATCGCTCTCTCTCCTTGGAGCTGGTGCAGTATTCGTTAGGACGATTGTCCTGCTGGACGCTAATCGTTGTTTCTCAGTAATTGAGGCTGTCCTCACTGTTTATTATTGTAAAACGTTTAAACCAAAGAAAACCCGACTTAGGGTAATTTCAAATAATTGATTCTCCTGTGAAATATTGGCCAATTCGACACGCGCCTGTGCGTGGTAGCCCGCAATTTTTAAAGGGACACACAGCCTATTTGTGGAGAATATTTCCTCTATCGGAAATAAAGCAGGAACACCTAGAACTCCTTACTGGGAAGACATTTTCCTTATACCGCCGTAGAATTTTTGAAAGCGCTACTTCTAGATCTAAGAGCAATGCGTGTCACTCCACAGTAAAGCTGGTTAGCATGACCATGAGTCGTGCGCAACAAACGTTTATATACATGTGAGAAAAAAAAAGTATTTAAAACGCGTCCCCTGCAAAAAAAAAAAATGCCCCCGTCGCATGCCCCCGCGCGAGGGACACGAGTAAATGCAGAGCATTGGGGGTGGTCACGTGGCGTAGGTTGTGGTGGTTGGCGGTGGTAGTTGTAGTTGTTGTGTATACGGGTGCGTCGACGGCGCTTGAAGGCCAAGTACGACGAAATGCACGAGGCGTTGGAGCACGGGGAGTTTGCGAGCTTGGACGAGTTGAAGGCGCGGCCTGCGTTGAAGGCGCGGCCTGCGCGCCTTCAACGTGCGGTCTGGGGAGGAGTACCCGCGAAGATTCTGCGGGCTGGCGCGTCGCGTCCGTGCGTGCTTCACGCGAGGACCCCCGCCGAGAAGCGCGTGAACGCGTTCAACCCGTGGAATCGGAAGGGTTCTCGACTCCAACATGGACCTGCAGATCATCCTCGATCACTACGCGTGCGCGGCGTACGTCGTGGACTACGTCAACTAGGCCGACCGCGGCATCTCGTTCTCGTAACGCGGGGTCCGCCGCTCACCGCTGACGTTTCGAAGCCGTGTCTCGCTCTCGATTCGATGGATCCGCCGCTCGACGCTCACGACTGGCGGCGGCCTCTCGTTCTCGACGCTCGGGATCGGCCGCTCGACGCTGCCGCTCCCTAAGCAGAAACCGAGGGGCGCACTTTTTTAAATGCATAGCATTTTAGTAACTCACAATGTCACGCGGCGTTGGCGTGCCTTGTCGTAGTCCGCATGCGCGCCTTGTCGTAGTCCGCATGCGCGCCTTGTCGTAGTCCGCAGGCGCGCCTTGTCGTAGTCCGCGCGCCCGGTTTCGAACCCATGACGCCGCGGGCGGAACGCAAAGTGCCCGGCGCACTACCGACCGAGCCACGAAACCGACACAGATTTCGCTGCACCGAACGCGCCTTATATCCTTCACTCATTTCTGGTTTGTTTCGAAAGCGCCACAAGTTGTCCCGCGCCTCCGAAAGATGGCGACACGGGTCCCGCGATCGAGAGATACGACTTGCCGGCGCACCCTCTCGGAAATGCTGTGCATTTGATCGTGCCCCTCGCGAGGGGGATGTCTTCGTGAGTCTGTGGCGTTTCCTGTGCTGAAGTATTTCAGTTGTACCTAATGCTTTTTCACACAATCGCAGTTGATAATACAATGGCCGACGAACACAGCGCGACGATGATGGGGTGTTTATCCTCGAGTGTTTCGACTCCTATTTAAATGCATAGCATTTTAGTAACTCACAATGTCACGCGGCGTTGGCGTGTCTTGTCGTAGTCCGCAGGCGCGCCTTGTCGTAGTCCGCAGCCAGGCCACTACACTAGAAAAGACATCCCCCTCGCGAGGGGCACGATCAAATGTACAGCATTTCCGAGGGGGTGCGCCGGCAAGTCGTATCTCTCGATCGCGGGATCCGTGTCGCCATCTTTCGGAGGCGCGGGACAACTTGTGGCGCTTTCGAAACAAACCAGAAATGAGTGAAGGATATAAGGCACGTTCGGTGCATCGAAATCTGTGTCGGTTTCGTGGCTCAGTCGGTAGTGCGCCGGGCACCTTGCGTTCCGCCCGCGGCGTCGTGGGTTTGAAACCAGGCGCCGGAAACTTATTTCTTTTATAGTGTGGTGGCCTGGCTGCGGACTACGACAAGGCGCGCCTGCGGACTACGACAAGGCGCGCCAACGCCGCGTGACATTGTGAGTTACTAAAATGCTATGCATTTAAAAATTGGCTCAAATCCACGCCGTGAAGGTGATTGGAAAGCAAATTAAGCGACGCCCACAACAATTTCCAATGCAACGTCACTGCATTCCGCATACGCGGCTCAACATAGAGTGAAACCAGAGATTCCGCCACCCGCTACCTGGAAGTCGTTGGGGCGGGGTCTCGAACGGAGCACCGCCGGGTAGCGTATTCCAAACCATATCCCGTAGGGGCCCAGGCCGACCACACCCCTTATGCAGGGGCGCAGCCGAAGAGGTAAAAAAATTGCAATTTTTTAACCTCCTTGGACGCAGCACCGTGACATCTCTACGTATATGTGCGCGACTTCATGCGAGGTGAATTTTTTCTTTTTTCCCCCTCCCCTCGTTTGGACGGCTTGATAGGCGGCCGATGGTTTCGCTCCGTGGGCGGGGCTGACCTACGGCGCTGGGGAAGCTGACGCACATGTGGTAGAAGCTAACGTTTTGTACCTGAGCCCCTGATATCTCCGCGGTCTTCTTGCGCACCTGCAAGTTGACGCTGACCTCCGGTCGTGTTCCTAGATAAGCGCTCGACTCGGTGCTCGAAGTGCGCGCGCGCGGATGGATGCTTTAACGCGCATGTGGCAATTATACACGGTCCGGAAAGCAAACACCCTCATTGAAAGCTCATTCTACAGCACACAGAAGGGTATACAATTGAGTTGGGTGCTCTTTCACTATATACACACCTCAAAACACGATTCGGTGCTGCAGGTAAGGATTACATGAAAGGCAGCCAATTACCCATGACTACATTTACAAACTGTCCTACTCTTGCGAAATATTACAGCTGCATGAGCTGCTACATTTTGGCACTTTCATAAGCACTATTACATTAAATTTCGTTAACATTAACTTCATTGCATTATTTTTTATCAAGAACAGTGCCACTAAGGAAAACATTGACATTTTGTTAACAGCAATAGAAGGTGTGAATCATTCTTGCAAGGGTGATACATTGATAAGACAGACACCAGCTCAAACGTACACGTTTTACACTCGGTCATGAATTCTGCATAATTTGCACTGCTGGTCATAACAATTTAGGGAAACTATCGAAAATATATACCAACCAAGGGCTAAGTAATAGTTGGATTGTACAGCAACTGAAGTAATCGAGGAGTTTGATATATGTCTTCTGTACAGGGCTATCGATCACAGCCTCTTCACTGAAGCCACCAGGCCGAGTTTGATATCAGTAATGATGCGTGCTACCACTCATGCTGTTACCAATGTCGATTAGTTAATTTTAACAATTTGTGCGTCATGCACAGAGAGATTGTGCTGCATAAGATACGTTATTTATAAATAGACAGCTCCAGCAGGATCCGAGTGGCGCTGATGCCCCCCCCCCCCCCCCCCCCTGTAATCGGGAAGGCACACCAAATCGTTACCACCTAATTTGGCTGTGTCCATTATTTGACCGTAATCGCCCCCAGCTTTTAACTCTAGGTCCCGCCCCTGCGACTGAACAGGAACATGTTAGTCGGGTCCGTGACGATCTCACCGGATTAGAAGCAATTACCGAGTACGCCCTTGAAAACAGACTCTACAAATTGGTGTAGCAGCCTGGCCGACTTCCCCGTTCGGTATACAAAGTGAACTGTCTGCAGCGTGCACTGTTTTCTGTGTGACCCGCATTGTTCACAGTGTGCACTGTACATTTAAGTGTGAACTGTGCGTTTTGCTGCCACTGACTGACTTTAATGTGTTCATTTGGCGATTAGGACCCCAAGACTGCAACTGTGTTCATTGTGCGAGTTGTGACCTTCCCCTGTTCTCCTCATCCTTGCTCCCCCAGCGCCCCATGGCCTCTCATTTAATGCAGTGTAACACTCACTCAGATACGTATATTCTTTTCGTTGGGACTAATGAGTAGTTGCACGTGAGCTTGAAGTCACGGTAGTCGCAGCAGAGATAAAACTAAGTAAAAAAGTTATCTCCTTGGCGCACTATTTTTGCGATAGTGATCTCGGAGTCCAAATTGCGGCAAAAAATTGTCACTTGTAGAGATCCACTGATGGGTATAGATGAGCAGTTTGTGTCTGTTTCCTGCGACGCATTTTTAGCTACCACATATATATATTTCTGTAGTGTCTCGCCTTTTAATTCGCCAGCATTGTGTCACAGCTCGTGCCTCAACTGTAAGCCACACACATTCCAAAAAGTACACAAATGTATAAACAAGAAATAGCAGGAATAAAAATATAAATAGTACAACACAAGTTACCCTTGGAGCGAAACCATCGGCCGCCCGCAAAGCAGCCGAAACGAGGGGAGGGGAAAAAAGAAAAAATCCACCTCGCATGAAGTCGCGCACATATAGGTAGAGACGTCACGGTGCTGCGTCCAAGGAGGTTAACAAATTGCAATTTTCGAACCTCATGGGCTGCGCCCCTGCCTAGGGGGTGTGTGGTCGGCGTGGGCCCCTACGGGATATGGTTTGGGAATACGCCGCCGGCGTGGCAGGTCTAGAGCGGCTGAAGCCGCTACTGAAGCCCAGCCGTGCGTCGGCGGAAAGAAAACGGAGAGGAGCCTGTTTCGAAGGGTAAGACAGCGGATCCTTACCATCCTGATGTGCTGGATAGGTGCTGCACCAAAGCGCGACCTAAGCGGGACATCTGCTTGTTGCTCTGCTTGTCAGGTCATCTGCTGGTTACTGCTGCATCATCACCTGTGGGTTTTTATGGTTGGTTTTGCTTTCTTTTTCTTTCACACAGTGAAGTGTCACATGCCTTGGATTATGTATAGCTGATTTTGTTATATTTCAGAATTGTGTCTATTGTGTCTATGAACTTTTTCTATCGTTACTCAATGTATGACATGATTAATTATTTATAGAAACATACGTAATGTTTGTTCACTTATATACATTTGATCGTGTATAGGTGTGTTTTTACATGTGTATACATCTCTTAGTTTCACGTATATACTAGCGTGTGTATGGTTTTTCTCGTTTCCATACAGCTGCTGTTTATACTGGCTGCCAGGCACCCTTCGAGTGATCGCTGACCGCTTTTTCGCCTGGTTGGTCACCAACACTCTAATGTCCGAAAATAAACTTGAAACGTGAAACTCGAAACACCACCAACATTTGACATGGAGGGAAACGAAGCGGAACAATCTGCACGTATTCGACAAGCCTTCACGCTGTATTCGACACAAAGGACACAAAGGACAGAGCAAAGGACACAAGGGCGAGTAGCACTTTCCTGTTGCATTGCTGTGTTGCTTAGCATAGCACTTTGAACAGCATTCTTTGATGCATACAACAATTTATGATTTGGTGTATCTTCCCTGCAGGACCGCTACAGGAAGTTGACTTCGCTCATCCTTTTTTGACATTCTCGACACGGAAGCTCTTCGGAAGAACAATTAACTCAATTCGCACTACGTTTTCCGTCCCGCAAGCAGTTCTCAGAAGGGCAATATTGACACTTTTCTGACGAACTTGAAAATAACCCAGAGGAATATTTGGATAGTTGTCTGACGGAATTGACACTCAAAGCGTGCAATTGCAAATTTGGGACCCAAAGAAACACTTTTCCATGAGCAAATTGCATATAAATATACGCCGAACATGCGCGTATGGACTTATAAATATCGGGGAGAAACTCTAGAGAAAGTTGTCAAAATGTGTCTAGCACATTAAGAAACAAAATTCCAACTCACAGCATTTAAATCAGGAGCGACAAGCGATAGGCGAGTGCATGTAGTGAAAACGAATACCGATGGAGCAATTGCGAACGGCAGCCAGAACACCATTCAAGCGAAAAAGCGCAAAAACTTAATCTGCAAAAATAAAGTATCGCGGCTGCAGCCAACAACACAAAAAGACGCCTTCCCTTCTTGAAAAAAAAATGGGTCGAAAATGCAGAAACGAGAAACAATATATTGCCACATGCAAAAGTCGCAATGTAGTAGCTGGGTTCGATATCGAAAGTGATGAAGAAAATGAATTTCTTCTCTTCGACAGCAAGAAAGAGAGCGCAAGCAACACTTCAATGGAAACCAACGGAAAGCAAGTTACTTCTCAAGTAGGCAGTGGAGTTTCTGCTGATGCAATTACAAGCCAGCATGTAGCCTAGGAGCAATCGGAACTGTCCTCAACAGCTCATCGAACGTGGAATGGCAGGACGGGCAATGCAAAACGAAACAAAGAACTGGAAATGAAAGCGAAGATTGGGATCCAGCAAAAGCTGACATTGTAGTTGTACGGGATATATCCCATCTGTCATTGGAAGAAAGACAGCAGAGAAGATGGGATTCAGAACGACAGACTACAACGTTGCCACATTTCTCGATGCGGTTCGAGAAGGAAACTTTGAAAGTCAGATTGTGGAGAAATACCCAGCTGTTTTTTTAATATTCTCTAGGAATCCTCATGCAGACTGATCTCTTCCTGACCAAGGCTGAAGCATGTCCTAAAGCGATAACCGGCGTTACATTTCCTGGAAGTATATAACCGCAACGGAACACAGCCTTCACATGCGTCGCCAGGGCAGAGTACCGAAATAAAAGACTATCTCAAAATGTCAGATTTGCCAAAAGCGTGCGATCTCACACAAGCAGTAACTTTTGTGCACCAGCAAACAAGCCACTTATGGAACGCAGTATGATGCGAGGCTTTAGATTACAAAGGCAAGAATGTTTTAGCCATTGTGATAATTTCAGAAACTTCTGGCGAGTAGACCAACTAAAATATATTGAGCTAAAGGCAGGTTATTTTGAAATTGAAAGCTCTCTACAGCAGACATGAAACTGTGCAAGCACCCATCACAGATAATGAACCACGTTTTTCTTACGGAGAATTCCAAAACTTTGCTCAGAGCTGGAGTTTTCTACAAATGACATCGGGCCCAGCCTATCCTCTTTCCAAAACCAATGGCGAATCAGCGGCGAGAACGCCAAAAAAGGCGGCAAGCAAACTGAATACAGTTTACCATACCCAGAAATGGTAATTCTAGATTTCAGAAACACTCATTTGCAAAGCCTCCATTGGAGTGTAACGTAACTGCTGATGGGTCGTCGTACAGGAAAACCCTAACGACAAAAGCAAGGGTGCTGGGCCCAAAGACAGAACATTTAAAGAAGAAGGCGAAATGGCGAACAACAAAGATTATTTCTGATCATAAAAAACGACTTCGGATTTCGAATTATGAAGGAGGCAGAAAGCGTAACAGTTCGACTACACAAAGGCGAAACAAGGGGTAAAGTAATTGGGACTAAACGGGGAGAATAAAGAGCGTACAAGGATAAAGATGGAGACAGATTCTGCGAAGAAATCACGTCTTCATTAGATGTGCATCGAAGCCTTGGGGTGAGAGCCAGCACGGATACGACACACCTGACCTGCGCGCGACTATGTCAAACAACGACAATTTCAAAAGCCGAGCATCACCCGACTTGTTGCCTACACACGTCAGTGGGTCCAACAGCTCCCGAGAACGACCATCTGACCAAGACGGCACTCTGGTTGAGCCAGGAAGAACCAGTATGCTGCCAAAGATGTTCCAGACTCGGCCGTCGGATAATGTAGACAGTTCTTTCAATAAAGCATGTAGGTTGCATACGGAACCAGCAGATGACGCCCCGCGGCCAACCCGAGTGCGTGTATGGTAGGACACAAACCACTGTGCATTACAGCCGCCGGCGGGAACAGCCCTTAACACGAGGCCCCACGAAATTATTTCTTTTCTACCTCCCTGCAGCGCTGACCGGTGAAGCTTAAGTAAATGACAGGGATCGAGTTACGGCCATGCCCTGTTGGCCACCCCACTTTGCCTTCTTGGCTTCTTCCATGTAGTTGCTTGTATGTATTCGCTATCTCTTACTGGTTTCTAATAAACCCGGTTAGCATAGTATAACAGACGTCCACTGTTCTATACCAGACCCTACAACGCAACAATAATGGCGTCTGTCTGACGCTTTCGAATGGCTGTACTCCGTCTCCAACAATGTTCATCTCCCGTGTTTCGTTTTCTTATCGCTTAGCTGACAGCCTTTCCATGCCACGGCTCCCACTGCGGAAAATCTCCGGCTTCGAGGACACGTTTGGTGTGAAGCAGTTCAATATCAGAAGATCAAACAAATTCATACAAAATCTAGACTCGCGCAGCTGCATGGCAAAATAAAGAGATACTCTCTTTAAATGGAAACAGGAAGATATCGTATAATGCGCGCAACAAAAACCATTCTTTATTCATGCGGTGTGAATAAGACACACCATTGAAAATTGAAGGATGTGACTTTCCGGTAAAAGCGTTTCCGGTAAAAACAATCATAGCGACAAAAATAGAGCTTCCCTTTACGCACACAAGGCTTCTAACCTGATTGGATTTTGAATAAAGTACAACGGCGTGCACCTGGAAGAATACCCGTAATTAGCTATGTATTTATGAGGAAAATGTTTATTGTTTACTATATGTCATTGTGCTCCTGTTACTTGAAAATATTTCCGCATTTGCAACATCTTCAGTGGAACTTTTAAACAACATTCCCGTTACAATTTAGAGATCAAAATCACACAAAAAATTTTGTATGTGACTTGCCACAGCAAACTGCTTCTGCTCAATCTAAGGAATTATACACGTTTTAGTAATGTTTAGTTTTAATAGCTCTGATGTTTGGGGATATCTCAAGTTTTTATACAAAGATGCAATAGAGAACCAGCAACGCCTTTTCAACGTTATAAACGTGAGTACATAATAGAAATTACCACCTTCTATTTCACATGCGGACACTGAGGAAGCAGGGCAGCAGTTGGTTTTCACTCGCCTTGTCTTGCTTTTGGTCTGCCTGTTTTAAAGGGCACAAGGTGCGGCAAAATTTAACCACTGACTTTTATTTCGCAATCAGGGAAGTTCGAGACTATTTGAACATTTGCCTTAGTACTACGTTTCCCCTAAATTCGTATTTCTGGCAAGAAACACTTTTTGCAAATTAAGTAGTGAGTGACCCCATCACCTTTTAGGATGTGCTTCATTGTGTATGAGAATTTTTATAAATAAACCCTCACCTAAAGATGAAAATTATTGTCTGGAATAAAGGTCACACATATATTGTCTGGCAACCATTAAATATAGCTCATTGTTTACTCAAAACAATCAAAAGACACTGTACACGTGTTTTCCCCGTTTATGCATTTCCAGCTGCGTGCCAAAGAATATCTTCGTATCCCCCACAGTCAAGATTGAAACATCACACGCTGCTCCTTCGTTCAATATTGGACGCATCGTACGAGTTATCATTTTAAAAGTATTCGGATTGAATGCTGGCTCAACACCCCCAATAATTGGTGGAAGGAGGTCCATCACATGACAAGGTACTTTTTCTGAGACAGCTTAGCGACAGCTCACACAACAGCTAAGAAATTACTACATCGATGGTGATTCCTAGTTCGGTGATTTTTAAAGAAATGACTCTTGTGGTGTTTGTTTCAAAAAAGTATTGTTTTTTGCCGTTTTCCTTATATCAATTGTCTCAAACACTGCTTGTGATAAATACTACTTACAAATATTTTCTACATCTCCAGAATAACCAATTTATTGTTCTCGCTAACACCAACATGAGTTGTCACAAGTACTGTGGCAAAATGGAAAACATTCCGGTAACTATTTTTTGTTGCCCATTTTTCAAATTCGGATAAATTTCGAATTCAGATACAGGTGGAAAAATTACGAAAAACCTAATATTAATATGAATTATTAAAATTCTGGTACCGTTCGAACAGCCTAATATTTGAAAGGAAATCGTATATCCATTTTCTAGATGCCCTTGAAAATTTCAAGCAAGGATCCTCAAAATGTCCAAAAATAGAAGTCCACCACTAACCTTGCGCGCCTAAAAAGAAAGATGGTTAAAGATATGAAATGTCTTTATGCAAACTGTTGTAAATCAGTTGTGCCTACTCTCTAAAATCTATACTGCCGGTGTCCGAAGCTGTAGTACAGTTCAAGTATGCTAAAGTGGAAAATCAACACCCGCGCTACAAACTCAACAGAGATGCTCTGCGCTGCCGTATCAATGATCACGCCTTCAGATAGACACCCGTCTCGTAACGTGAGGCAGCTAAGTTTGATTTTGACCACGGAAGTGTTTTTTACTTGTGTTTGGCAATTCGACACAAGCCTGTGAGCTCCTTGCCTCCACAACACTTTTCTTCACAATTCCTGCCCTATCATTTTCTCACTACCGTCAGAGTCCTTCAATGCTTTACTGGTCACGAAACTGCTCCGTAACTCAATGGGAGAGCTTCATATGCTGCATTTGGCTGCCGCGCGGTGGCGCCACCCTCTCACTGAGGTCACTCCTCGGGCGGCGTTGCGCTGGCTCGAACGGCGGAGCCGCGGCGAGTTGTGTTTGTTTTGTACGGGAAAAAAATGTAACGTGCATATCGCGCTCTTGTGATGCGACTTAAGTAGTGCAACGACGATGCCGAACATGTGTTGCGTCCCGGGATGTCGTTCCTTGTACAACGATGCCACAGAAAATGTTTCCTTGTTCTGTTGACCGAGCGACGGGCAGCTGTGTGAGAAATGGAGGGGTGCCATTCCAAGGCAAGCAACGGGAGATTTCAGCTTCGATTATAAGTGTGCGACAGTGTGTGGAAATGCACTGTGTGTGAGAATGGAAAAAGCAATGTACCCTTTTGAGAGCATCGTGGGCCTAGAATTGTACAAGGCTAACTTAAAGCCGGATTTTTGTCATATCAGTCAGGTTGTAGCGGTGCTTCATTACCTGTTCGCAAACTTGTATTACCTTGCGCTCAGGCTCGCGTGTAAAACATCTTTGGGACATCCTTGTGCTTTTACTTTTCATATTTCCGCGAATTATCCCTTAGGGTTCGTTTTGTTTGTTTTGTAACCGCGCGTGGCCGATTCCGGTTTCTTATCTGGCGTTTCAACCGGAGCGCCCGTTTGCTCTTTTTGTCGTACGTCCCATCGGGCTATATTGTTTGATATGGAAAGGGTGCCACCTTGTCGCTAACTTGATTGATTGTAGGGTTTAACGCGCCGACGCAACGCAGGCGATGAGGCGCGCCGTAGTGGAGGGCTCCGGATTAATTTTGACCACCTGGGGATCTCGTTCACACGGGCGTTTTTGCTTTTCGCCTCCATCAGAAAAGCGGCCGCCGCGGCCGGGAATCGAACCCGCGACCTCGTGCTCAGCCACTGAGCCACCGCGGCGGGTACCTTGTCGCTAACTTGATTTTTTGTTTCTTCGACGATGTTTTCGATCCTATTTCCATAGATCTGAAATTAATAACGTTCCAAGAGTAATGCATGCATAGCAAACGCCGCACAACTCACTTTATCGACGTTCATCTGTTCACGTCACACTGCGGACTGCTTCTTAGACGTTTGCGTTTCATTCTAGTCTTTTGTAGTGCAGGAGATCGCTAGCTCGCTGCGTTCAGAAAAGCTTTGCGTCGTTCTTTGCTACGTGGCAATATTCTGTTTCCTCCGTGTGCTGCACATCGCAGCGCGAAAAAAATAAATTTTTGTACGCTGGACCACGCTCCTTTGTCTCCCTTCGTAACATAGAAATTTTTCGTTGCGTGTGATAAAATCAGTTTCATTGTTCTTTTTTCGCTTCCTGTTTTTGCAAGGATTGCAAAGCGTGGAAGCAGAAAGACACATGGAGTAACATATATCTCTTCGTGTTTTGATCCTTCGCGTTTCTGCAGCGTTTTTAGATGTTCTCAAGTATGTACCCACTCATCGAAACGACAGTACTATTGGGCTCTGTGCGTTCTGTGGCGTTCTGTGCACTACAGAGCAATAAACGGATTCATTAAGCGTAGTCTGAACGACGCGTACTTGGTTTCTTTCAGTTTTTGATTGTATTATCGATAGGCCCGCAGCAGTCCGTCACTACACAGCTACCGTATGTGTGGTATTTACAACTTTGCTTTAAGAAAAGAAGCAATATAGATTTAAAAATCCGTAAACACGACGGCGCAGCGCTTGTGCAGAGCACACAGAAGCCGTTGCCGTTCGCGGCCGAAGTCTACGGTAACTTACTTCGAAAAATAAAACCCCATTGAAGGCAGGTGATAAACACAATTACTGGACTATTCATCGGTAACTACTACGGAAAAAATCACACATAATCAGCGCGCAGACACCAAAAGCAGCGAGCGTTTGCACGCCAAGAGCTGGCAAATACGCCGCACGCGCGGCGACTGGATGACCTTCGTGCGGCGGTGGCGCCTGTAGTGGCGCGCGCGGTCCCTATATGAAGCGAGCGCCGAAGTTTCGTGACCAGTAAAGCATTGAAGGACTCTGCTACCGTTCACCGAGCGGAGCTCTTCATTAGGAATACCCAGGGACAGAGCTCATCTTACACCGCTACACTCTTAAAGTCACAGCTAAATGATTTTTAAACGGTATATGTCACCTAGTTGGCATTGAAGTTACTTTTTTATATACTCGGTTTATATACCACAAGAAATGTTTTTACAAACAAGCGGGATTCCTTTTTATTTTGCACTGAAATATCTGATGCCTGAAAGGTCGCGCCATGTGGTATCTAAATGTGTCACTTGGCTACGTGTCCCAACAACTCCATTTATTTATATATTAAGCTATATCAAGCGCTGCTCATTATTGTTGTTTTAATTCAAAGCTTTCTACCTCCACCTGGAACGGTTCTTTCGTGGTATGCGGGACAAGAAATTCCCAACGCGACTGGGGATGGAGAGGTGCGTTTCACTCACAGCGCACAGTGTAGATGGGGCGACGACACGGCGCTATTATCCATCATTCCCCGCACCTAGGTTACTGCTCGCACTGGCGGGCGCACCAGCGTGACGGCTTTGTCGTCTGCATTAGTGACCTGTTTCGGGGCCTCTTTTGGCGGTGGTTTACTTGAATTGCGTGCTTTCTTAGCCCACCCTGCAAATATGGTTGGAAAGCTGAGTTGTAAACGACACGCACGATTACCCATGCGACGTCACTTATATTCAGTAACGTCGTTCTACAAATCAAGAAACCAGAGGCAACTGAATGCCCTTACCCAACCATTTATTGCCCAAAGAGATATTCTTCGCTAGGGTAAATCAATGCATGGTTCTTGAACGCTGGTTGGTTGAGTTGTATTTGTGATGCACATGAATGGAAACTATTTTTTTTATAAAACGAGGAAGCTTAAACCCAATTTTACACGATCTCAGTTCTATGTCCCTGCCGCCGTCGCCGGACGCACCGACATCGGTGGCAGAGACGGAAGAAGTGAAATGCCATACGTTGGTGTGAGCTTCCATTATTTTTTGCAACTCCTTCCATTTGCGCAAGGCGCGCACACGGCCGCTACACGTGCCGTGGGCAGAGCGCATGGCGGCGCGAGAGTCGTGTGACGCTGTCACGTGGCATTCAGCGAGACCGCAGGTGACAAACCCGCAGATGTGCGTGGTGGGTCCACTTCCTCTCCTCCCCTTCTCCGCGTGGGATCGTTGCTCAATCGGTAAGAAAACGTGCAACGTGCCTTCGCTGCTTTACTCTCTTTGTTCTGTTTGATTCCTGGCGGTGGTAGTAACTTATGTTTGTCTGCAGAAGTTTTCTGTTGACACCAACGGTCGCGAAAGAAACCTTCGGGAGCTGATGTAAAAAGGTTTGATTTAAAACAAATGTTGCACTAAAGAAAGGCAATTGATGATGGCTGGTGTAAGGAACCTTAGTGGTAAGGCTGGATATGTAAGGATCTGTAAAATTTGATCGGTATTAAAAATTCACCACATCTTTATTATACAACATTCCTTCGTTGAATAAAAAGTACGGTGGGTGCAGTGAAATGTGTCTTCTCTACTACCTAATGAAGTCTTCGTGTCTTCTTGTGTGATCTGTCTTTTATACTTTTTGATGTCAAATGCAGATAAGGCCACCCTAGATATGCTACAGATGAATATCAGAGATCCAGTGAGCAGGTAGGAGTGCGGGACGTATTCGAGGATTACCTGTTACATAACTTCGACAACTTCTGCCTGTCTGTTGCATGCGTCAGTTGTGTGTTGTTTCAAGTGGAGTTTCACACGATGTATTTTTGTCTATGTGTGTTCTAAAGTCTGGTAGCATTCTCTTACGATGTTGTAGTCGTAGGTATGCAATGATGTCTGTGTAGGGTACGTTTGTTGCGCCAACTATGTCTTTAAGGGCAGCATCATCAGCCACTTCATCGGCGACTTTATTCAAGACAACCCGAGTATGTTCTCAAAACCAGCGTATACTTATTTCAAGTTTTGTGGCACATTAGGCTTTATAACTTTTAAAACTATATAAATGATCCAGTCTTTATATCGTTTTCGTAATAAGACTCCACATACAATGTCGTGCCAGTAGTTATACACCATGGGCTAAGAAATTTTGTTTTGCTCCGACAATTATATAGTAAAACATTGAGACACCGTATGGTTAGGGGGTTGAAAAATAGTGTTATATACATAATTCATTTCACTGATACACAAGTTATGTCCGTGCGGCATAAGAGGTACAGCAGTAGCAGCATTTGACGCATGCACCGTGACATTCCACTCAGCGGTGGTTCTCGTGGAGGAACAAGGAACACGTGAGATCGCACATTTTGCGGCTTTGTATTTATGCGTAGGCATAAAATACAGGCTGAACTTGAGAATACGATGACATTATTGTATATAATCAATTGTGGGTGCTTTATCCTTCTCTAAAATCATAGAGAAATGCTTAGAAAGAAGAAGAAAAAGATCTTGGAAAGGCACGAAAATAGTTAGAGGATTTAAACATTTTGACGTGAGCATGTCTCAGTAAGGATAAAATATAAAGGTTTTTTATACAAATGATGTTTAACACATAGAGCTAGTCTTATGAATTATTTGATGCTATGGGGGCTATTTATGACACTAGACGTAAAGACACCTAATTGGGCTTGGGATAAACGGCCAAAACAGAGCAGAGCTGACCTCTCCAGCCCACATTAAAGAGTTCTCTCTCTCTCTCACAAAGGGAAGACATGATTGAGCACTGGGAATAACATTTTTTTCTGTTTAGACGAGTAAATGACACTGCAGTAACCCACTAAACTACAGGGAACACGCCTGTATTTATATAGTAATGCATCTCACCCTTATTTCACTTCTTCTGCACAACAAGTGCGTCAAATAAGCATAAGTTTCCGACATATACAAATCGTAGTGTGCTACCGTCTCTTTACTTCGTTGGCAATAAAGAGCGCTATGATGTACCGTAAGTATTACTGAATATTTGGCGCCGCAGATGTGTGGTGGTGGCACGCGGAATGGTTATTGGAGTTGCGGTCTCACGGGGACCGATTGGTGGAACTCGATGAACAGCGAGGCCTCGGCGGGAAAGCAATTCCAGGAATATTGGTGTGATGCGCCATGAGTGCCTCGGCTTCACGGCCACTACCGAATGGCTGGATTCATGAAAGCCACCGAGCTTTGTGATCGAAGGTTATGGAATACATCAAGTAAACTCTCGGCTTGAGATATAGTGTCTCAATTGTAAGTACGTGTATATCTAATTTTGTTTCTCTCTCGTTAAATAGGTGGTGTGTACACACCAGTTGATAGCCATAAATAGGTTTATCATGCTCCTAACGTAGTGCATCGCAAAAAAAATGTTGCCGTGTCTTCAGTGACGACCGGCTTATGGTGCTTCAATTGTATCCAACCTTGTGTTTACTCATGACAAAGTTTAATGGTATTGTTAATAACTTTTTCCAACTAAAAACATAGCATTCGTATGATCCATACAAGAAAGCTTGCATTCTGTCACAAATACAGCAATAATTTTTATTTCCGTGATCGATGTTTGCATGCGGCGCCTCTTAAACACTGCTGCGAGAACTTTATGCTCAACTCTCTGAACCTACTTTCCTCAAGCTTTAATCTGTAACCTGACGTTTCTGCACACCCTTGGAAAGACGATTCCGCTGTGGCTTCCCCCTAATGATCCCTGTGGCGACGTTTTTATTGTAATCGAGGTCATTGGCATCGTGTCACTCCTTTTTATTGGCATGGCAATTGACGCACGGGAAAAATAGTTATTTTACACTGCTATTACCTTTTTAAAAGTCTGCTCAAGAAATGGCACTTTTTAGAGCCCTTGGCAAAACGGGTAGCTGAACTCGCTGTGAAAAGCCCAAATAAAAACTAAAATAATGTCTTCATTTTGAATTCTAGGTTATCACAAATATGAAATACCCCTTGCTTATAAGCAGCAAGTACTAAGTTCAGAGGAAGAATCATAGCGAAGTACACGAAGTTCGGTCAAAAAATCTACGAGATAAGCTTTCTGTTAGTTCAGAGAGAACCTAATATTGCAATATATTTTCTACTCAGTATTACTCTAAGCAGAATTCCTCGTGTATTGTGCCTTTGCCCGCCCTTAGCTTTATTGGTTATGGGTCATTGACGTCACGGCGCGACAGCGCCTGCGTGATTTCGGCTTGTTCGGCTGACTTGCAGGCCAGTTGTTTCCTGTAAACCTCGGTCTATGATCACTGTTGCTCCTTAGTGCTAATATCTTGCAGCTGGACGTGATGGAGGGTGTCGGATGAGGCGCAGCAGCGCTACCACTCACCAGGAATAGATCAGCCATAAGGGTGCCAGGGTGTTGTTTTGGGTGATAAACGGCTGTAGTTTGCCCAAAACACCCCCTGGTTATGTCCAGAGAGTCCACTAACTTTGCCGCGTAACCTGGTACAACTCATTGCTGCTTGAAGAATGAGCTTTGTTCATTGAGCTGGCAGAAATACGAAACCTATCTACGGTGCCTCAGAATAGCTCGACTCCGTAGCAGCCTTTCGCTCCCCATTAAAACCGCATGTACATCGATATGTTTACTCCAAAACGCCAGTAGCAAGAATTACCAGGGCTTTCCAAGTCGAGACGTCTGCCATTCGTATTCCGAACACCATTCACCTAAGGAAAAACGAAGAAACTGTAATATTGCGGTGAGAGAAACTCTTCAGAACAGCGGTTCCCAACAAAAGCGAATACTCAGCGGCCTTGCGCTTGTCGTGATTCTGCTTAGAACTGCACACCGAAAGAAAACTTACGTTCTAGTGTTATTCGTCCGTCGCCGTCCTTGAAACATTAGCTTCTCAAGAACACGAACACTCTAAGGCCGGAATATTGCCGTTCGCTTGTTGAACACAAGTAACAGAAAAAAACTGCATGTGCTGGGACAAGCTTTCACAAAAAAAAAAAACCACTTTGGCTGGTCCCCCACGGCGCCTCATATAAACAGCACTTCCAAAAAAAACCGATCACCTGTGTCTCTAGGCGTCCGTTCTCTTACTTAACATCGGCTGCCGAAAGTAAATTATTTTTTTGACATCTGGTACCTGCCTTTCTTTTGTTGAACACAGGTCGCTGCAGCAACACCCAACTGCTCTTCACTTGAGGTAGACTGATCACCATATGATTGGCACCTGCGAAAATCTGGAAGCTGGCCAGAAATTGCTATACAGCATGCATTTGTGGGCACTCATGAGCAGTGTTGCTATCGCTAGGCGACAGACATCCGCTAAAAAGCAATGAGAAATCCGCCAGATTCCGCTAGATTCTAAAACATATTTCCTTAATTTCCCGCTAGGGCCTATTTTATTTAAAATGCAGTGCAATTTCGGATGATCAATGCCTTTATCATTCTTAAAAGCTCCCCGAAACTACGAGAGCTGAAATAACATATAAAAAATCACGCCATATCCACGGAATGAATGATAAGTGGGGCGAAGCTCGAGAGGGGGAGATCATCGGTAACCGTAACTCTCCCGTGAAAGTTCGCCCACATCATTAAGAAAGACGTAAGACTGTGTGCGCACATTGTACAAATCAACTTTTATTTTAGTCAATGCTCCCAGGCCCAGACCTGGTGAAAGACCCCGCGCCATCGAGGACTACCCCGCACCTCACCACAATTTGTCACGTAGGTTGGGACACAACGGTAAAGAAAGAACTTTTATTTAGGACGAACTTGTGACCGACCAAGACGAGAGGAAACGAGCAAAGGTCCTTGCGTCTCGTTCGATCTCCGAGAACGACTGCCTGCGTTCGTGGCGTGATCTCTTGCGTGATCTCCCCCTCGCAGTGCACGTGCGCTCGCGCCTCCGTTGGCGAACACAGACAAGCTCGCGCTCCCGGTGCCGAGTTTGCTCTGCCGGTTACAGCCGGTTCTTGCGCGTGAAACACGGCCCACTTTGCGACATCTCCGAAAGCATGCGGCGGTCGCGTACCACGAGACACAAGGGATGGACAGACCCATGGCTTTAGGAGCTCCGCCCCTAAAAGTATTCAAAGGAGTCTGACTGGAACACTTGAGGATTCAGTGCTGCGGTGGTCGTCATTGGTCAAACTCATCACAGATGAGGCTAAAAGTTATAATTGATGAAGAAAACGCACTGATGAAAAAAAGCACTCACAGATCAACGAAAAACACATCGGAGTCTTCGTCGCCGCTGTCGTCGTCTGACACCATCTCTACAGGACCGCTGGTACTTGTTGAGAAACCAGAAAGGTCACTTGGTGGCACATACCTTGCAGATGTCCCGATTGCACTAACTGCCGCGGGAACTTCGTAATCAAATCAACTTTGCTGGTGTCGCTTCAGTCCCGCTCTTACGACAAGGATGGCATTTGTTGTTTCAGGCTTCAGCTTGTTCCTCAGCTTGGATTTTACTATGTTAAACTGACTAAACGTCCTCTCTACATCGGCATTTGAATATGGCAGCATGAACATCGACATGGCAAATCCGGCCAGCTCGCGAATGGGCTTTCGCCGCAGTTGTCTTTATAGGAGTAAACTTCACACCAGAACGACTGCGTGGACGATAATTGCTTCCAGTCCAAGAGGGTGGGATTGCTCCACTGGTTTTTAATTTTTTCGATGGTCTCAGGGGGCACTGCCATTGCTTCCAGCCGAACAATCAATGGCTCCTTTACGACGCACAAAGTGTTTTCGACCGATAATAGTGATGTTTTCTGGTGAATCGTGATGTTGTCGGGAAGTCGCAGTCTGATTTTATCTACTAGAGTGGTAATAAGCCTTCATCACAGCTTCATCTGTGAGAGAAAACCCGTCGGTCTTTTGACCTTTCACGTTGTAAACATACGTCTCAAACAGGTAGCCCAGATATGGCTTGGGGTTCCCGTGGTCCTCAAGTCTGGACATCAGAATGTCAATCTGCTCTGTCGGAATTACTTTTTTCACCAAGCTTGAAAGCAAAGTCATGAGGCCTTTCAGCAGCTTTGTTTGATCCGCATCTTTCGCCTCGAATGCTTTGTTAACCTTCTAAACATCTGCCAGAACCGGTCTAAAAAAAAGCAATAAACCTAGATTGATCTAGTTTTCGTACATACTATACAACACCTCCGCCGCATAGCACTTTTCAGTCAGCCTTGCCATAACGAAGTGAGCCTTCAATTCGGTCCACTGGTCTACGATCCTCGATACGGCTATTTCGAGAGATAGCCACCGCGTCCTGCACGACTGCACAATCTCCAGTGGTTAATCGCCGTCATTCATCAGACCGTAGCGCTTTTTGTACGCAATGTGCCGGGAAGGGGATCTTGGGAACCAGTTGTACGTTTCGCTTATTAGATATTCCACGTTTCTCGGCAATGCTCCCGCTGTAGCAGCCGACGTGGCTAGCTGCAAAGAGTGGCAGACGCAGCGGATCAGTACGAGGTGGGGAGCCTCAGCTTTCAACTTCCGATAAACGCCATTGTTGATTCCCGTCATAACGCTCGCGTTGCTTGTCCCTACGCCTTTCATCCTTTCCAGTTTAAGACAGTACTGCATCAGAGTAGATTCCACGGCCGCCACAATTCTATCTGCCGTGCGCACTTCCAAGGTGCTCAAGTTAAGGAATGTGGTCACGATCCTTGACTTGCTGACACTGTGGTAGATGATAGAAATGGCAAGACATTTTGTGACACAGGTGTCGGTCGACTCATCAATGATCAAGCTGTAATAGCTGTCCCAAATGTCCTGTGCCAGATACACCTTGAAGTGTGGGCCAAGAATGTTCTTAATCATGGAAGCGCACTTGGTGCGGCGCATTTGATACGCTCTGCAGCTTAGCTGTCAGGAAACGACTTATATAGTTGGAACAAGTTATCGGCTGTCATAATTGAAAAATGTTCGGCGATAAATAGAGCAACTCTGCCCTCAGCGGCATTCCCTGGTTGAACTTGCCTTTTTGTAGTGAAGCCCAGTTTCTTCAGTATTGAAGAACAGCCAGCCAGTTCCCTATGCTTCTTGCTGTTCACATGATCTTTCAGGTCTGAATATCTGCTGCCTAGTTGACAGCCGCAGTGCTTGCACGCCGCAACTTGCTTTCTGTCAGCAGACGCTTTGCATTGCAGCCATTTGCTGAGCAAGGTATCCTTCAACCACTCCGTCCTGAAGTTCTGCGAATATACCACTTTCCGTATAACTCAAGAGGAAGGTGAGTCAGGTTACACGGAGAATAAACTGAATTGTTTTTGGATACAAAACAGTCGGACGTCTTCCTTTGTTCTCAGCAACACCGAACACACACACAAAAAAGTGGGTGGCTGCTTCGCCAATCGGCTGGCTTCCTGTAGGGACTACAGGCACCCCCTGCCGCTTGCGGTGCAAACACCGATCCCGCTCCCTGCGCGATAGGAGGAAGAGGAGGAATAGACTTTATTGAAGCCATAAAGAACTTCTGGTGACCAATCTGGGCTGGTCCCTACGTCCGACGGACTCACAGTTTGCACAGCAAGTGGCGGGGGGCGCGCAGAGTCCACGGACTGGAGCATCGAAGCTCGTCTGTTATGTGTTGCTTAGAAAGCGATCGCCGCTTTGAAACCTCACGGATTTGTTTGTCTGAGATAGGCGGAGCAAGTGAACTGGAGCCCTCCTACCCTCTGAAGTTAAACGACTTCTTCATTTTAGAGGACACGGAAATGGTTTTTTGAAGGGCAATTTTGAATCGGTGAACTGCTTGAGGTATCCGCCAGAAATCCGCTTTGTATAAAAATGGCCCGTAGAAAAATTTACTAGCCGCTAGAATAATTTTTCCTCGTCAGAATAAAATGAAATCCGCCAGATTTAGCGGAAAATACGCAAAATTGGCATCACTGCTCATGAGACACACTTTCTGTGCTGCTCGGGAGGAAGCCAGCCGCGTCAAAAGGGAATCGGTGGGTAACTCAAGCGGAGGAACTTTGACGATCGCACCGAAGTCCTCTAGGGAGTACTGTTTCTGTTCAGTGGTTCTATCCAAAAGTGGAGAGTTACCGTAACACGAGCTAGCCCTCAACATCTTCATTTATAACGCGAATTTTTCACAGGTCCTCTTTAACATTTCGTCTTAATACGTGATCATTCCAACCAAATTGTTTGTTTTCATTATATCACATACGCGATTTTGTTCCCTGATTCATGTAGCGCAACTCGTGCTTTTAGCTGTTACTCACATGATTATTCATTCAATGCCCCGTCGGGGCGACCAACATTTGATTTAGAGTTGTGCCGTAAGGGCCAAACTTACAACATTATGCGTCATCCGTTAGAGGGTGCATTGGTTGTATAGTTTCATATAAATGCTAAAGGGAGCCTACTTTCGATTACTTGGAAGTGTTTGCCCAGGGCACCCCATTTCTTGCCTTTTTGCCGCCAGATTTTCTTCTGGTTGTTTGGGTTAGCACTGGCAACATGTTCGAGAAAGTTATCTACTTCCCAAAAGGGTACCAGATTCGGTTAGTTGGTGGTGAGGTACAAAGGAAGCAACAGCGCAAATTTTTACGAAGGACGGCCAGAAAGAGCGCTGCTTGTGGTACGTATTTCTGTCCGCCCTTTATAAAATTGGACGCTCTTCCTTCCTTTATATAATTTCCCTTGTTGTAGTTCTATGGAAAAAAACGCCGACGGGCATTCAGTTGACCTACGGTTGCCTGCGCTCATCTTTCACGGAACCGCTACTTCGATCCTTGCCATTTCTCTAAATTTATTTCGGGTCCTAGTTTGCTAAAATAAACCGTGTTTGCTCGAAGTACCTTGCAACATTTTTGCCTATCTGGTAATACTTCCACCATTTATAGGGATCAAGCAGGTTAATAAAGTTGCTTGCGTACAGGTGCCTGTGCACAACCACCAGGATGAACTGTCCCGTGGTTATATTGTAACAATAAAGATCCGTACACCTGCAGTGATTTGACTTTCTACGCCTTTGCCGTCACGAAATATATTCCCCAAAGCTACAATCCAAAGCTATGAATTGTATGCCGCAATATCATTTTTGTAGGAGGTTGCCAAACATGGTTCATAAGCGTATCCTAAATCAGCAAGACTTTCCACGAGCAGCTAGAAAGAAGCTGTATACCACCCCGTGCCTTTGAAGTGTGTCGCAGCCAAGTGAAGTGGACGAAACGCAATATGCAAAGAGAAGTTTCTCTCTTTAGTGCTCCAGGTGTCGGAAATGAAGAAGAGGCAGTCACTTGTTTTTAGAACGCCTAACCTGTTTCTAACGCAGGTTTATCCAAGCAGAATCTGTTATTCGCGATCTTTTCAAAGGTTGATTTTTTTCCTGCACACAGAAAGACATTAGAAATCGGCAATTTGTTTACAACGGTATTGTATGGCTCCTGGCATAAAAACCCATTTGAACATCTGTTTGATTGCAGAGAGACTCGAAGCATATAAGTCGGTAGAGGCATAAAGAGCTACGGTGCTTGAAAGCTGACTAAAAGAATATTATTGTAGGCGTCAGCAGGGCGGGCAAGCTACTGCCACCTCGTACAAATTTTATAGCGAAGCGCAATTACTCGCTCGTAAGAGCTAAACTACGATAGTCTCGCATTGTATTCGATCCAGGACACCTAGAGCATCAGAGTATTGCATCAATCTATTATAGCGAGGAATTGGCATTCCTTAGGAAGATGTCGCTCATCTCACGCCGTTGCAGTAAAAGCAGGCAATGTGCGGCGAAGAGCGTGTAGTCTTGGGTGTTCCCGTTGCGTAGTAAACGGGGCCTGAAAGGAAGTGGTTTTCTCTGTCGCCGTATATGGACGCCGGTGAAGTTTTTGATACCACTTTTGAGCGTAGTGAATGCAACATTGGACGCCCACTGTCCTAGTGGAGCTCCCACCGGGAATCTATAATACGGAGGTACATATATTCGCTACCTCATCTCTGCAGCGACAGCGACGCACCGCAGGCGTATGCTTACCGAGTTTTCAATTTTGGCCATCGGGAGGGCTCGTGTCATCGTTTGCGGTTCGGGCAGCAGAGTGAGAACCTGATAATCCTAAGCTGTTTTCCTTTTATAGCGCCTTAGTTATATGAACCACAGTCAGGTAAACCGTCCGCGTTTATTTACGACCGCATCCTCAACGTTAAAATGAATGCCTGAGAATAAAACTTGCAGGATATGAGAAAAACATGTAATGTATATACACACAGACGTTCTTCTAACGCAACGGGGGTAGAACGAAATAAAAGATAATACGAAGTGAATGAAATTCCCGTATCTATCTCCATAGATTGAGAACCATACGCTTCAAACCATACTGTAACGAAGTAAAACTGATCTATCAACAGAAATAACCAACCTATTGAATCCTGCCCCCCCCCCTAAAGGAAAATCCCACCAAGCTAGTATTTCGCAGAGTTCGACACTCGGTCGGTGCGGCCCCTTTAAAATTTTCGCGTCGACCTCACGGCCAACCGATGATGCTGTTGTCGCAGATGTCACTGGACAAACAGACGGAAGTGATGACGAAGACACCGTGGTCTCCCACGCAGTAACGTTCGACGGGCCAATGTCCTCGGAGGCACTCGATACTGCAGACTTTCTACATCCTTTCGTCGGCGCCCATGGCGACGGCGGAAAGGGCATCAGTGCGGTGGCCACCGCCGAAAGGAAGTCAATGGCGATGTCCGTAACAAAGGAGCAACGAAAAAGTTTTTCTATCTATGTCTAACGATCAATAAAATAGGTAGTGTACGCCCTGAACAAGCCAAATATTTTCTTTTCGTTTTCCGTCGCATGCGTATTCACGTGGCGGTACAGTAAGCCACATTGCGTTTTTTTATATGCATGCTAATCGTTTTGCACCCAACTGAGCATAGAATGGTCAACGATGGTCAACTCTCCGAACAGCAGCAACAGCAGCAAAATGCAAAAGGAGGCCGCCAGCGCCTTCGTTCCCTCTTCCCTTTCCCGAGACGACATCGGGGGAAGACAGACCGAGAGAGAGAGAGAAAAAAACCCCTTTTTCGGAGAGCCGGAGAACGTACGCAGCCGCAAAACAAACAAAACAAAAAGGACGTGCGCAGTCGGGGCATCCCTACTTCACATTGTCACATTTTCCGAGCGTTCCGGCCTGTGTGCCTAGAGAGATTTAGCATACCGGGCTCCGTCCGCTAACCCTACGGCGGCCGGTAGCGGGGCCCGACTGGGCAAGCGCAAATTCGTTCCGGTAGGGGGGATTAGTTCCGCGAGCCAGTCTTCGCCATGCCCGCGCATTCCTCCACATCCTCCTCAACTTCAATCGGGGGTGCAGCGACCGCCGAAGAGCACCTTCCAGCTCGCGCGGCGTTCGATATACGCAATGTCGGGGGAAATACGGTTCGATATAAACGTACGAATTCCTATACTTTTACACAGAATTTTCAAGGAGATAATTTATTAGTTCGATATAGGCAATAATTCGATATAGCCATGTTCGATATATCCGTGTTCGATTGTAGTCGAAACAACACAAAATTCCATAGCCCATGGTGTACATGGACTTGCTTGACATTTTATGTGGAGTCTTATGACGAAAGCGATATAATGACAAGACCATAAATATTGTTTATAAAGTGTTTTAAGCCTAATGTACCACATAAGTGGGAATAAGAATACGGTGGTTTTGAGAACACCCCCGGTTTGTCTGCAATGAAGTCGGCGGTGGAGTGGCTGATGATGATGTACTTAAACGCACAGTTGGAAAATATCTCGACTGTACACCCAAGCCATTGAATACATATGACTACAACATTGTAACAGAATGCTACCAGACTTTAGAACATAGAAAAAATGCATGGTTTGAAACCCCACCTAAAACAACCGAGAACTGACTCTTACAAAAGACAGGCACAAGTTGACGATGTTATGTAATAGGTAATCTTCAAATACGACATGCACTCCTACCTGCTCATTGGATCTCTGAAATTTATCTGTAGCATATTCGGGGGGGGGGGGGGCTTTTCTGTAGTTGACATTAAAAAGTATGAAAGACACATGACACAACATGACACTAGTACTTAGAAGACACAATGCACAGAATCCACTGTACTTTTTATTCAATGACTGAATGTTTTATAATAAAGGTGTGGTAAATTTTTAATACCGATCAAATTTTACAGCTCCTTATATATGCTGCGTTACCACCAAGGATCTATACACCAGCCATCACCAAATGCTTTTGTTTAGTGCGAATTTTTTTTAAAGCAAAGCTTTTTACCTCAACCCCACAAGAGTTCTTTGCGACCGTTGGTGTCAGCACTAAACTCCTGCAAACAAATAAAAGTTACTTGCACCGCCAGGAATCGAACATAGAACAAAAAGAGTAAAATAGCGAAGGCGCACTGTCTCACCGATTCAGCTACGAGCCCACACGGAGAAATGGAAGACAGGCAGTGCGCTCACCAAGCACATCTGCGGGTTTAACCCTAGCGTTCTCGCTGAATGCCTCGTGATAGCGTCACACGACCTCTCGCGCCGCTATGCACTTTGCCCACGGCACGCGTAGCGACCATGTGCGCGCCTTACGCATACGCTATGAGTTAGAAAACCATGTAAACTCAAACCAACGCATGGCCTCTCACTTCTACCGTCTCTGCTACCGACGTCGCTACATCCGGTGACGGCGGCAGAGAAGTGAGATCTTGTAAAACCGGGTTTGAGCTTCCTTATTTTATAAAAAAACAGTTTCCACTCATGTTCCTCAACAATACAACTCAACCAACCAGCGTTCGTGAATCATGCATTCATTTACCCTAGCCAAAAATATCCCTTTTGGGTAATAAAGGGTGTGGTTACTGCATTCCTGTTGACTCTGGTTTCACTTTTTGTAGAGCCACGTTACGTAATGTAAGTGTCGTCGCATGGGTAATTGTGCGTGTCGCTCGTAGGGCGGAGTGGCGCGCAGTTTTTTTTCTTTACATATTTTATTATTCGCATTTAAAACCTTGTTTTAATTTACTTTTATGCTGCTGTTGCTGCTGTTGCTGCTGTTCGGAGAGATGACCATCGCGAGCGCTTTGTTGGAGTCCGTTCAGGGAGCCTTGGAATGGTTACCTTCAAAGTTCTTGTGGTACGTGCATGCTGTTCTTCTTTTGCGTGCGTGTTGTGCATGGTGTGCGAAGGCACAGCATACTGCTGGAATTTTCTAGTTGTGCAGCCTCGAGAAGATCCAGACCAGCGTCTTTAATTTCATTTGAAGGACGAAGAAGCAGGCCAAGATCAGTGATTTTTTTTAACGGAAATAAAGCATGCTGTTGCGACGTGAGTGCGCAATTAGTTGTCATTCTTGAATGCGACGATCGGTAAGTGATCGTCCGCCATAGGTGAGGTGTCAGAGCCTATATTTTTTATATCAAATTTTTCATATATCGAACTATTTGGCGATCCCCTTGGAGTTCGATATATCCGTGTTCGACTGTATTATATATTAAAAATTCAGACACCATATGTTTAGGTGGTTGAAAAATAGTGTTATGGCCATTATGTATTTCCCTTAAACACAAGTTATGTCCGTGCGGCGTAAGATTTACAGCAGTAGCAGCATTTGACACGCGCACTGTGACATTCCGCACAGCGGTGGTTTTCGTGGAAGAGCAAGGAACTCTTGAGATCGCAAATTTTGCGGCTTTGTATTTATGCAGATGAATAAAATACTGGCCACACTTGAGAAGACAATGACGTAATTCTGAATAATCAATTGTGGGTGCTTCATGCATGTCTAAGAAGATAACCTTGAACTCACAATATTCTCTCTCACTCTTTGAAAGACACAAAAATAGTTCGAGGATTTAAACATGTTTACGTGAGCATGTCTCAGTAATGCTCAAATGTAAAGGTTTTTCAAACACATGATGTTTAAAACATAAACCAAGTCTATATAAATTATTTGATGATATGGGGACCATTTATGACACTAGACGTAAAGGCGCTAAATTGGGCTTCGGATAAACAGTCGACACAAAGCGAAGACAAGAATCAGCACTGCGAATAACATTTTAGGGTATCTTTAATGCAGACCGATAAATGACACTGCAGTAAACCACCAGAAAAACAGGGAACATTGATTGATTGATTGATTGTAGGGTTTAACGCACCGACGATATGCAGGCGATCAGGCGCGCCGTGGAGGGCTCCGGATCAATTTTGACCGTCTGGGGATCTTTAACGTGCGCCGAAATCTCGTACACACGGGCGTTTTTGCTTTTCGCTGGAAATCGAACCAGCGACCTCGTGCTCAGCAGCGCAAGGCCTTTGCTACTGAGCCACCGGTGCGGGTAAAATTACAGGAACACGCCTGTATTTATATAGTAATGCATCTGACTATAATTTCAGTTCTTTTGCACAACAAGTGCGTCAAAATAGCTTATTTTCCTACATATACAAATCATAGTGTGCTACCATCTTCTTTACTTCGTTGGGCATGAAGAGCGCGATGATATAGCGTAAATATTACTGAATCTTTTGCGCTGCGAATGTGAGCTGGCGGCACGCCCAATGGTTATCGGTGTTGCGGTCTGCATGGAGACCGATTGGTGGAACTCGATGAATGGCGACGTCTCGGCGGGAAAGCTATTTCAGGCATTGGCGGTTGGTGTTGTGCTCTATGAGTTCCTCCGGTTCACGGCCACTACCGAATGTCGGGATTCGTGAAAGCCGCCGAGCTTCGTGATCGAAGGTTATTGGATATCTCAAATAAACGCTCTGCTTCAGACATACTGTCTACCGTAAACGGGCCCAGGTGAATCTTACTGAGCTGCCGTGGATATGGCGGCCTATGTTTTTTTTGGGCCGGCAGCTAGCGTAGTGGCATCCGCCCGCGGGAATCCATTGATTACACACCGTTGAGCAGCAGATATTGTTGCCTGTTCCGAACCATGGCTTTTGATGTAAGTTTGATACACTCGCGTTTGATTGCGACGACGTCGCTATACTCCTTTCGGCTCACGGTGAAGGGGCCGAAAAAATCAGAGCGGAGGTCAGGCATAGTGTACAGGCCTAATTATTTTAGTGCTTAAAGTTGAGATAGGGCGTATGACACTTTTGGGCGTTCCTCCATCAACGGATCCCCGTTACTACAATCGTGTATGGGAGTAATCACGAGGAGGTACTTCCTTTTATTTGTTTTTTTCTCTTGGCGGTTATTAGCAACCCCGGAATAGGAAGAACATGTGTTTACCGTTACCGTTACTGCGTTACCGTTTTTTGTGTCCATGCGCCTGTGTTCTATTGTAAATTTGAATGTCTGTAACTTGTCTCATGTACGTTGTAGGATGTAGTATTTCGAAGTGTATTTTGTGATGTGTGATGTAACATGGAAGTTGTAGAATTTAGTTTAGTTGTGCATTTTTTTTTGTAGCGGCTATACATTTCTTCTTTATGCTTGACATGACGGTGGTTATGTCAGATTTCTACTCCACCCCTGAAACGGCCCTATCGGCAAACAGTACCTCTAAATAAATAAATAAATAAAGGATATGATAGAAGCCCTTGACGTTTATGTAATGGCTCGCTGCAACGATGCATGAGTAAGAGCAATGAATGTTTTTATTACCCCCGTTAAGTTTATGCAAACGAAAGCTTCCTGGCGCATTCCCAGGAGCAGCCCCGCTAATGGTACCCATTTTTACAATGTCATGGTAAAATGCTAGAAACATGGGGTTTTAAATTTTTTTGGCCATGACCATCACAAATCAGTTTTTCCAAGATATAGTCATCCGTCATCGCCTTCCACATTCCAAGGTGTCACTTTCAAATGGGCCCCCGAATATTTTAAACAAGAGTTTTTGCTGATGGCGCGGGCATGTTCGAGTGGCTAGGATGGGGCATTCCGTTGACACAACACCTTTGCAGCATTTTTCAGAGGCAAGTACTAAAGAGAACACAAAAATTCTGACAACAGAAATTGTTGAGAGATACAGAACAATGGGGAAACTAATGTTTCTTGGACCAACCTATCTGCTCTTCAGAGTAGGTTTACTCCACGTAGCATTCCTGATTGGCGATCGGTACGTCTTTTTTATGCAATTTGTACTTCTGGGTAGACAGTAGAAATTAGCGTGTAAGGGAATAGTAAGCTTGCGGATAAACGTACCGAAAAGTAGATTTCTCTGATTGTGGGCGGACGCTTAAAACATCAAGTGGGCGAGGCTTCGCAAACGGGGGAACTTCCAAGTCCAAAACGAAACAAAGGCTCAAAAGAGTAAGCATAATAAAAATGGTGTACTTGCTGCAGTACCTACATGGCCTCGATGAATTAGCCATATTTTTTGTTGCCGAAAACCATTCCTCTACGAAGTCTGACTGGGCTCGTCCAGAGAAGCTCAAAATGACAAAGAATTATCGTGGTCGCTGGTATCGCAACAAATCGTGACTTCCTAAATCGATGTTGCTCTCATCGCGTCAAATGCAGGAGTGTAGGCCGTGTGACAAGTCTAAGCGCACAATGTGTGGAGAACCACGTTTTCGCTTCGAGACAAGTCCGCCGAGACAACACTGATGGCCGTGTCTCAGAGGTACTGGAGATTCTGCACTCGCAATTAGCCTACACTGCTGAAGTATTAGGTTTAGTTAGCACCCAAGTCAATGTACCAAGAGACGCAGAATGTGCTTATGTGGCAATTCGCGGGAATATTAATGCAGGCGCCCGTTTCCGCAATTTGTGAATATTCTCCGTCCAACAACCCACCCACAGAAGCGTGTCACGCGTTTAAAATTTTACCAAACGGCATTATTGGTGCCCGTGCTCACGGCACCGCAGTGTGGGTATAATGCCTTGTTTGTATTTTCTCTCATGCTTCATAGCGCCATCATTCAACAAAACCTTGTCTGTGCATCCCCTACCCCGCCCGGTCAGCGCAAGGTCTCAGGGTACCATTGAAGAATTAAGGAATAGGCAAACAAGAATTAACAAAGAGAAAGACAGCGAATGCATGAATATCGTAATTGCGAGAGGCGTGTATGTAAGATCGCATCTCCGGGTTTACCTATATTACAAATGAAAGTGAGTGGAGCCACTTTTGTTTATTATTGATTGTTTGGTATTTTTAACGCCCCGACATAACTGGCAACAAGGCACACCCTAGTTGAGGGTAGGGGAATAATTTCGACTATATGGAGAAGCTATATGTGAACCTAAATCTGTTACACTCGGACTTGTTTTAATTTTCGCCTCCGTCGTAAAAAAGGTCTCTGCAGCCGGGAAACGAACCCACTCCCTTCTGCTGAGGAGAGGAAGGCCTTAGCACCTCTGTTGACCGGGCGGTAGGAGAACCAATACTAACTTGAAATAAAAGAACACATTATATATTCGGCATATATAACCCCGCAACCAAACAACAAACAATTTGAGAAACAAATTTCACGGCTACAGTATAAACCACTATTCGTTGTTCACAAAGATGAAGTATTGAATGCAGTAATTGGAACAAATTAGTTTTTGGTAACCTAAAAGCAAAAATGGCATAATAGAAAGAAAGAAATCCTAAAAAATATGACAAAATAAATTCCGAACAAAATGTAATAATTCATTTTCTATGCAGCAGTAAGGCAGCGTTTTATTGTTTTATTTGAACTTATTAACATAAAAGTTTAGAAACGTTTTTTTAGAAAATCTGCAATTACTTTTACAAATAAAATGTTACACTTACAACTTTTACTATCTCAAAATACATTGTTTCAGACACACAGTCACATATGATTGCCTCTAAATGTTTGTTTATTTCAACATTTTCTTTTCATTCCAATAAAACAACACAAACACCCGACCCTTGCAATACAGGTGAGCTTGCACCCATAAAAACAAGCAAATGCGAACGAGACATAACAACGAACTAATCTGAGAAAATGTCGATGTTTTGCGAATGCACTCTAGTACTGTGCCGCAAACATGTCGAAGCCAACCACACTTCGATTGTAGAAATTACTTTCCCTTGTTCAGATTACGTTGCAGATTAGTTTCATATTTCTGTCCACCGTATTTACTTTGTGTACGCATTCAATATTGCGTGTAATACGTGTTTTTTTGCATTCTTCCATAGGAGCACAGGACCTCGTTCGGGGATTCTACTTTGGGTACGTGCACATACAGCGAGTTTCAATGGGCAGTAACCAGCCTTCCCGCTGCCATACTGCTGTTCGTAGCATACATCCGTGAGTAGATGTTGCAACTATTCACTAGTATTAGCCTCCGTAAACTCTGCTGTAGTCGATGTTTTTGTTTTGTCTTAATAACTATGCGCTGGAGTAACAGACCCATGTTGTAAATTTTGAGAAGTGCGCCCGCAATTTCAAGAACAACAAAAATCGGGGGGGCGGGGAGGGAGGTTGATCTCAAAGTTATATGTTGCGCAAGTCCCGAAATTTCAGTTGACTGGGGCTTGAGGTGCACACATCTATATCGGTCACTCGGGAAAGTTCGAAAATGTTAGTACATGGGGCTGTTAGTTTTTTCTATGCAGCAACTTTATAGTCCTCTTTCTCTTTAACAACAATCTTAGTAAAGAAAATAATTCAGAGAATCTTGCACTCGCGTGCAAGACTGAATGACGGAGCAGTTGCAGGCGCTCCCTGAGGGGCACAAATTCGAGTTTTAGGGTCACTGTGGTGTCGTGGTTGATGACGTTATGTTGAGCAACGCCAGAGTGTACTGGTCGTTTCGGTAGGCGTCTTCGTGCGCCACTCTACAAACGCGACATATCGTCTCCAGCGGATGCTTTGCATGCCGAGCCTCTCGAAGCGCGGCCTCTTCTTCGGGCGGGCACACTGTTCGCGGCTTGGCGATGTGGAGTGAATGATCACCTACAGCACCTTCAACCCTCAAGTCACGGCTCTTTTACGGTACAGAGCGCACGCGCACGACGATACGATGATGACAGAGTGATAGGCAAACGTTTCGACGTGTTTTCCTCGTTCTGATTATGTATAATCTTGACGAAACAGCGTAAAAAACGGGGACACTAAGAGAGAAAGACGACAGGACGACGCTGTCGTCTTTCTCTCTTCTCGCTTGACGCTGTCGTCTTTCGCGTCTTTCTCTCCTAGTGTCCCCGTTTTTTACGCTGTTTTGTCAAGATGATACATAACCAGTACCAACTCGCCCAAATGTTGATCCTTCTGCAGTATATTCCTCGTTCTGAGCAAGATTTGCGACGACACCACGAACACTGGAATATCCTTGTGGCCAATATTCGCCAACGTCCCTAAGTGGCTGTGCTTGGCTTGACGAACGTGCGCTCTATGCACGCGGATAAGGATGTAGTTTCATTTATTTCGTAGTGCGAAAGACGAGCAAGTGGCGCGTAGCAACCGTGCCAGCACTAACGAACAACTGATTTGCTACGCGGCACAACCACAGTCAGCATTGTCCTTGTGATTGGCGTATGCCCGCTCAAGGGTATTGACCACCCGGATTGTACAGATGACGACGAGGCAACAGGGTGAGCCACCGCAGCGGCATCGTCATCGGCATGAAGCTCGTGGAGTGCTCGAGACATTCTGCCGTCTGAGCCACCGATCCGTTTGCCACTTCTGAGTGCCCCTCCTTCCTTCCGCTGTCAAGGCAATAAAGCTGCCTTACATTTTGGTGGAGTGGGCGGATTCTGTCCTCGTCCTGCTCCTCAGCTTCACCCCGCAAGTGTACCCGCAAGCCTGGAGCTCCGGAGTCACACCCTGCCCTCTACCGCTGAGTCAGCCGTGAATACTAACGCCCGAAACACGACGTCGCCTTCGCCGTCGGCTGCCATCTGCTCCGGGGTGATCCGTGAGCGTGAGCCGGCGGTGTTCACTGGCGCAGACGACCAGGACGTCGAAGAATGGCTCTCGTCTTATGAGAGGGTAAGCGCGCACAATAAGTGGGGCGATGTCATGAAGCTGAATAACGTCAGTTTCGCCTTGAGGGGACTTGCCGAAAAATGGTTTCTCAAGCACCCAGCTGATCGCGCAACCTGGGACGCATTCAAAACAAACTTTTCAGCGGTATTTGACCGGCCAGCGGTTCGCAAGCTTCGCGCGGAGCAGCTTTTGAGAGACCGAGCTCAAGAGGCCGGCGAGAACTTTACCAGCTACATCGAGGATGTGGTCGACCTTTGCAGGCGCGTGGAAACCTTCCATGCCTGAGCAAGACACCATCAAGCATATACTCAAGGGAATCGATGAGGACGCGTTGCAGATGGCGAAAAACCCTAAGAGCGTCCGCGACGTCATCAGCTTGTTGCAAAGTTATGACGAGTTGCGCAGGCAGCGTCGCCTCACTCGTCGCCGCCCTTTGGAGCGAAGAGCGCTCTGTGAGCTGCCAGTTGGTGAAAATCCGTCGCTACTGAACCGCATCAAGGAGCTTGTTCGTGAAGAGGTGGCGCGGCTGATCTCTCTCCTGCCTTGTACATCCCTGTCATCGTCACCGGTACCAGATCCTTGCTTGTCGTCGCCACTTCGTCGAATTATTAGGGAAGAAGTCGCTGAATTTCTACCGACCACACCAGCTGCTCCGCAACCGTTGTCTGTAGCGGTGCCGCTATACGCTGAAGTTGCGGCACGGCAAGCTCCGCCTACCGCTTACGTGCCTTTACGCCGCCCGCAGCCACCGCCTTACCTTCCTCCGGCTTTGTCGGCACCTCCTGCTCCTCTCCACAGCAATCCATGGCGCACGCCCGATAACCGGCCGATATGCTATTTCTGTGGAGTTCCTGGTCACGCAGCGCGTTATTTCCGACGTCGAGTTACGCCGCCCGGAGACGCTTATCGAAGACCAGTTTTTGCTGCTGACGTGTACACTTCTCCGCGTTCGTCCAACAATGCCCCTGTCGAGCCACCCAATCGCTCACCCCCTCGCGAAGCTCCCGATACCCGTAGGTCGTTCTCCCCACGGCGTCGTTCCATTTCGCCGCTGCGCCGTTGTCCGAATGCCCGGGAGGAAAACTGATCGCCGGAGTTTCGGAGGCAAGAACTGCGGCGCCGCCTAAATACCAAAGCCCTGGCCTGTCTGTTACGAATGCGATTGATGTCGTTATCGATGGAATCCCCACATACGCCCTTGTAGACACGGGAGCAGCCATCTACGTTGTAGCCGCAAAACGTTGCCGCAAATTACGAAAAGTGACGACCTAACATCCGGTTTCCGTCTTCGCACAGCTACGGCGCATGACGTCGAGCCTTGAGCCGTTTGCGCAAGCCGTGTCTTTGTACAAAACGCGATGTATGTAATCGAGTTCGTCGTTCTTTCTTCATGCTCCCATGACATAATCTTGGGGTGGGACTTCCTGTCGCGTCACCACGCTGTTATTGACTGTGCCCGCACCGAGGTCGCCTTAATTCCGATGTGTGGTACTGCAATGAACAAGGTAACCACTACTTTTCAGCTGTGCGCCGCCGAAGACTCCACAATCCCTCCAGCCTCTGCCGTTATCGTACCAGTACTCTGTGGTATGGTGTCTGCCGCAACTGTTGTGTTTACCCCCTCTAATCTGTTCATGCGCCGACAGGGCGCCCCTCTCCCCTACGCCATTCTTGAAAACGAAAATGGCGCTAGCATGATCTCCATCTGCAATACCTCCTCTTCACCCTTAACCGTGCATCGTGGCGAGTCCCTTGGACGCGTCGAAGCTATTGACACTCGCCTAATAAACGACTTCCCGGATGCGTCGCACGTTCTGTCGCTCAGCTCGCTAAGCCCGCCTCTTCCCCGTGCATCTGATTCGCCCGCTGTAATTGTAGTGCGAAAGACGAGCAAGTGGCGCGCAGCCACCATGCGAGCACTAACGAACAACTGATTTTCTACGCGGCCACAACAACAGTCAGCATTGTCCTTGTGATTGGCATATGCCCGCTCAAGGGGATTGACCACCGGGATTGTACAGATGACGACGAGGCAACCGGGTGAGCCACCGCAGCGGCATCGTCATCGGCATGAAGCTCGTGGAGTGCTCGAGACATTCTGCCGGCTGAGCCACCTGTCCGTTTGCCACTTCTGAGTGCCCCTCCTTCCTTCCGCTGTCAAGGCAATAAACCCGCCTTAGAATTTATTTGTTTTTTCAATATCGAACAACCACCTGAACAACCTGAACATGGAACAACCTGAGCCTGAGGAAGGTGCGCTCGAGGTACGCGTGCACGAGCGTTGTTGTTGTTAACTTTATTAGAAAGGAAGGCCAAAGGCCATGGGGGGGGGGGGGGGGGGGTTATAGGCAGGGCGGAGCGCAGTCCTTATGACGTCTTCTTCAGAAAGTCTCTTCAGAAGTCGTGCGCTAGGCCTTTTCTCGGGGAGTTTTCGGCGCGCACGAATCCCGAACTTACTGTCAGTAACAACAGCTCCGCTGTAAGAAGAAAACCATTGCATATATACTGTGCTGACCCTGATGACGATGCGTCAATACCTTTCTCCAAGGGTAGCTGATGCACTGACATGGTAGACGACCTGCAGTAAACAAACGAAAATTTCGTTTATGTCTGCAATTCTTGTCGACAGTCTACCGCTCCTCTTTGATCTCTCTCTGTTGCGCTCACGCTGTCTTCCTCCTCGATTGCTCCATCCATAGTTTATTAAATTGCGCATTGTTTAAGTCGGAAATATTCTGAAGTAGTTACGCGCGTCATTTCAATAGCTTAATTAGCAAGGCTTACGCTGCACCATTATGTGTATTGTACTCGAATCCCGAAAAATAGAAAGTTGCCGCACTAACTACAAAAAACAGATTTCGAACTTTCACTGGACGTCTACCATGAACGATCTGTACGAAAAGATACGACAAATGTGAGAAATAAATCATTCAGATATTTGCGCAAGGTATTTCGTACACAGAACCAAAGTCCACGAGCAATATCATGAGTTCATTCTGTTTTTTGTCCAATCTGAATCGTTCCAGTGCTTCTGATCGTGCAGATTTTGAACTCACGCGCACTTCGATTTGGTGCAACGCCCACTGTCGTAGGATTTCCTTTGGGGTTTTTTTTTACTTAGACATATTATGCACATCAGATCATTATCGTGTTCCAATCTTTATATCGTTTAATATTATTTTTTTTATCGGAACCTTTCTGTGTACATTTGTGTCCGCGACAAGCTTTGTCTGCAAATTCAGATTGAATGAGCGCATTTCTAACGCCACTGCTTTCCACGGTATGCCTTATAGGGGGCACGGACCCGCCAAGCCATTTCCAGGCTTTTTGCCCGTACCCTTCAGCATCCTTGTATGTTTGAATAAACTGGTTTGATGTTTTATTTAATTTGATTAATTCCCGGTTTTTAGCATGCACGCTGCTCGTCGAACGACATCTAAAACCTCTTCTTTCCGTTCTTCTTCCAGGCACTCCATGCGTGTTTTTTTTAAATCAACGTAAATTTGTGTTTATCTTAACACAATGTCCAGGTGTACATTTAAAAATAAACATGGCAACGAATATTATGTGTTGTCCTTCCAATACAACCAAAATTCCTAAAATTACGTGGATACGAAAGACTTCCATCTTTATAATTAAGTGTTCTTCCGTTTTTCGAAGGATAGTCAGCACTACAGCTTAGTCCAGTCTCATGCAGAAATCAAAAGACGTCGTTTTGTAACTTGTGATTGAGCCTAGTTTCTCGCCGATTTTTTCAACAAAGTTGGAAGACGTACGTTTTATTTTCGTAGAAAAAGAAGCTGCTGTCTCTTTCCTTTGAAAATCACCTAACTATTAAAGGGGTCCTGAAATACCTTCCGCCGATGCATGGATCTACAAGTAAACAAATAAGACAATGTATTAGCAATCTCCTCCCGCAAGAATTTTGTTAAAGCGATGAGTACTAGCTGAGAAATCGTAAATCAAAAACCGCGCATTATCGTCGCGCCGCGTTTCCTCCTCTTTTCAACTGTTGACGGCGCGCGAGCACTGCCTCCCATGATGCTGCGCTAGTCAGCGGTGACGTACTTCCGAATTACGCTTCTCCGACTGCCGTCTGCTACGGGCAAGTTTTGTTGACACCATGAATTCCGCACTCCGCTCAAGGATGGATAAGCGAACGAAAAATCTGGCCGCATGTGTGCGGTGGCCTGGCCTTGCCCTTTCGCGGTGTGCGTTGCTGCAGTGCAGCACGTGACTTTTAATCGGCGGCGAACTCGCAGCCGCTGGGGAGGATCTTGCGCTCGGTCCCTTTCATGCACCGCGCACTGTTTATCCAAAAAGCGCCGTATCAGATGTGGCCCCGCTGGTGCCGGGTCTTATTTTGCGGTGGTGGTAATTCCTGCCGGCGCCATGTGAAAAAGACATTTTAAGCCGATACAGAACCCGTGCACAAAACGCTTCAATCATGTGATCAGTTCAGCTTGGGGCGACGCGTGGTGGAGAGCGGCAACGTTGGCTAAACATGCTCCGGCGCGGCTCTGAGCTTTCTAGCGCTGGAGCGAGCGCCTTTCTTTGACGATGTCAAACATCGGTTGCCTTGGCAACAAGGCACAAACCGCCCCAGAGGTCAGTTACGGTTGCGTGATCCCGGTTCAGCTTGGGGCCCCACCTGGCGGCATATGGGCACTGCAGGCATACTACTCACTTTCATTTGGAAGTGCGAGATGCGTTTGGCATTACAGGAGGCGATGGTGTGTGTGTTGTGGACGCCTTTGTTTCGCGATGAAATGCGACGTTGTGCTTCTGCGGGTGGATAGTGCTTCCCATGGCCTGGATTATCTTTCTCGAGCGACGTACGACTCAACCTCGCATGGGGTATGTGCAGTGTGCGTGGCTAAAAGCCATCTCGGCTTGCGCGCCAGAGTTAAGTGACTTGCTGTTCGCCCCCGTAAACCGCGCGCGAGGTGAGTGCCGAATTTACGAGGGGCAGGAGGAGGCAGCCCATCGTCTGTCAATCGCGGTTCAGACTTGCAACGCATGTTGTGACGTTGTGTTCGTTCGAAACGCATCTCTGGATTGTTTTGAAGTGGAAAAAAATGTCGTCAAACCTGGGCATTCGGCTCAGGGCGTTCTCTGCGATTGCACGAAAGAAGTGCCACGGGGCTTCAACGCTTTCTTTATGGGACGTACTCCGGTAAGAGAATATCCATGTCGTGTTATGGCCGTGTTGCATTCAATACGAACGGTTAAGCGTTTGTTTACACTTGTTTCGTTTGTCGTAAAATGTCCAAGCACTCCGGCACTACGCTGGCAGATCAGCCGGCGAGTCGACGCTGAGCAGACGACTCATCTCTTTGCCGGAAGTGCGTAAAAAAGCCGCCCAATAGCAGGATGTCTAGCTCATGACGAACATCGGGGAATCGATGATGTAGACATGTGAAGATGGCGGCGTCCAAAAACACGAAGGAAAGGGTGAGAAAAAAGCGACAAACTTTGCAACAAAAGTGTGAGCTTTCCGCTGCGCGTAAAAGAGTAATACTTGGCCCAGATGACCTTGACGACCCAATCTAACGATTGCGCTACTTCATTTAGTGTGCTCAAAATGCCTTTCAGGGCCCCTTTAAATCTAATTAAAAATGAAATTGTCCCGGCACCGACTCATGTTCCAGTTCTTTTCGTGGTACCTACTGAAAGCTGAAAATAACTATGGCAAAGGAGAATTTTAATTAATCAGGCGTTTTCCAAAACGTGCTGTTTCATAATAACTATGGGAACTTGTCTTTTTTTCTGGCAAGGCGCTACGAAACTGACCAGACGATTTTGCAAGCGATGACATTCGTAGAAGTACGCACGTCACTCACGTTTGAGCATGCAGGTAGTTGTTATGCACTTCCGTGCACAATATTTTGGCAAGGCATTTTGACGTGTGCGCGTAGCACTGACGTTTTCAATGCTCTTAACGTCAATAACAATCTTCTTTTTGGCGACAAGCAGTGAGAGGGTGTTAGAAATATACTGTTTCTCGCAAAGCACCGCGGGGAATTTCTAACCTTTTACTACTCCAAACCGCTAAGATAAAAATATTAGATATCAGGGTTATGTGGTACAGATCAGAAAATATTACATTAACACGGCGAATCAAGCTTCCATTTCAGCTAGTGGTTTCATGACCTATCAGTGGAATGAAGTGGGTTGCATGGGCTGACGTAGTTTCATGAGACGACACAAAGAAAAACAAATAAGCGAGCCTAACACAGGAGAAGGAAAAAAAGGTTGCAGGTTCATGGAGTTTACTTCTGGTGATGATGACAGCAACGAAAACTTGGGTACGAAAAATAAAAAAACATCAAGGATAAACACCAACAAAAACTTTCACCTTTAATACAGTGTGTTTATCTCGATAATGGTAATCGCCTCGAGCCGGAACGTCGCTGGTTGATGCAGGCGAACACTTCCTGCAGACGTAACGTACAAAACAAGCCGGCTTAGCGCCCTGAGTATTGACAGCTTGAACGCCCAAGTACTGTTGCTCTGTAAAAGACAGGGTTACGTCTGGCTTGCGCAAGTATTATTAGCTCCGCATCGCCGATAAATTTTATGGACACTCCCGTGCAGTCCACGGCCATAGCCGCAGCACAGCCGTCAAGTCGGGAGTTCGATCTTGGCGCTATGTCAGTTCGTGTGCGGCCCACTTAGTGCTGGTCGTGTCGCGGATGTGAATATGAAGGCACGGTCCACAGTACCTGAAACATCCTGAGAGAAACATACGCCACGGGACACCACCACTTTTAACCACTTGCGGTCACTCGCCTGAAGGTGGTTTCTGTCACTGGGGAGTCTATACTAAACGGTTTTTAATTGCAGTCAAGCTCGAGGACAGCCGTCATGAAGAGTGCGCAAACAAGCATACAAAACCAACACTTCGGGCTGTGGAAGAGCCATAAATTCAGACAGCACTTCTGGTATGGGAAAAGTGAACCAAACACACTCAGGAGAGGACTGTTCGTCGTATTACAAGCCTAATTATTTTAGCCACATATTTTTTACCAGGCGTTTCGGGCAAACGTTTTAGGCCCCTGTCTAAATGAGGGCTTGTCTGTGTCCAGTCCATTCTCCCGAGGGTATCCAACACGCTGTCTCTGTAAAACTGCTGACCAGCTTACGTACACAGGAGACGTTCAAGCCCCAGCATTCCGGCTATTCCACAAACACCACTGCGGAGCATGACCACGGCCATCCCTGGCAGCCGAGACGGGGTCGTAACAATCCCGCCGGATTAAAGATACAAGGTTGCGGTTCACAAATGCACCAGATTACATCTATGTAACGGGCATAGGACTTCGGCTAAAGTATGCTCACTGCGTGCGGTCGAGGACCCCTCGTCATGCCGAGGTGGGGCAGCCGCACTGATCAGCCGCACCAAGCTCCCCGCGTTGGAACAACTTCACCTACGCCAAGGTTAGCCCTTACAACACCGCTACCTCTCGAGCATTTGCCTCAGCCTTAGTTGTAAGCAGAATTCATTTATTAAACTCTGCGTGCGAAATTTGTATTCGTTTATTTGCTGTGGCTCATTTTCTGTTGAGCGCAAACATGTTCGTTTCGTTCGTTTTGCTGTAATAGGTGTCTTATCTCGTGTGGAGCCGAGTTTAAAAATCAGAGGAAGAGAGGGAGGCTATAACCTTAGTGGCTTGTATTTCTGGCATAGAGCCACCTTCAATACAGTCCTTTATGTAAAATGTTTACGAAGGCATGCGCTCTGGAAAGATCACTGTTTTTAAAACAGTCTCCTGCAAAGTTTTTTGGGAAATTTTAGCGGCACGCATGATGTCATGCAAGTTTTCTGCGCTCAGGCAAAACTCAGGACCATTATATAATTCTTACCCGCTAGAAGGATATCCTCTTTGTCACTATGTTGCTCGGAAGATACGCTTTATACTCGATCTTGTCTTTTTATCAGCTTTCAGGTAGGCAGGTTCTGTGAAGGCTCCTCACAAGTACGGGTACTTCAAAGATGGTTTTTCTCTCTCTTCATGAGTGGTGCACACACCAGTTCCTCGAAAAAGTTCCCGTTTCCCTCAATGTTGAAATTGTAGAAAAAAAGTTGTAGCCCTGTCTCTAAAGACGACCTGCTTCTGTTGCCTGCAGTTGTATCCGTCCTTGTGTTTATTCCAGATGTATTATAAGGTTAGGGTCTATATTTTGTTTCTAGCTAAAAATATGGGATTTTGTATGACGTATGCACTAAGCAAGGCTTGCAGTGTGTAACGAATTTAGAAAAATAATGAATATTTCAATGGTCGATGTTAGAATGCGTATGCCTCTATCATCCCCGCAAGCGGACGTGATGCTGGGCACTCTGAACCCGCCATCCTAAAGCTTTACGTTGTAACCTGGCATTTCACGCAAGCCCCTCGAATGACGCGGCATCAGTGCTCTGTGCTCTAAGCATTACAGTATCCATGTTTTCTAACTATCAGTAAAGGCACTCACACCATGTCACTCGTTATGCAGAGGGCACTATTAATAGGTCCCGGACAAAAGGGCAGGTTATCTTCCTGTCAACAATTCACACAAAAATAAAATGACGTCCGTTTATTTTTCAATGCTCTGCTGTCACAAATATAAAATACTATTTGCTTATAAACAGAAAGTACCGATTTCAAAGGAAGAATCATATTGCAGGCCAACAAGTTTGGTTTACATGTCCGAGAGATAAGCTTTCTCTAGGTGTAAAGAGACGAAAATATTGCAATATATTTTGCGGCGGGTTATTGATATCACGACGATTCAGCGACTGTGTGGCTGCCGCTTGGTCGGCTGCTTGCAGGCCAGTTGTTCTCTGTAAACCTTGCCCTATCTCATGCCAGACTTATCCGACGGGCCGATGCCCCGTTCTACAATACTAACTGTTGCCCCAAGGTGGTAATAACCTCGACCTCGGCATAGTTGGCGGCGTCGAATGAGGCGCAGTAGCGTTGCCCTTGGCAAAGCTTAGATCACCCGTAAAATTGACACAGTGTTCTTGTGGCGATAAAATACGTTCTGTCGCCCCGCCGACCCCCCAAAAAACCTATTTTTGCCCAGTGAGTACCATCACGTTGCTGGCAACCTTATACAACTGATTACGGCTTGAAAAACGAGTTCATTTGATTCAACGAGCTGAAACACGAAGACAATGTAAGCTGGTTCTGAATCGCTCGACCCCTAGCAGCCTTTTTTCTCCCCATTAAAATAGCATGTACACTGGCTGGTTTCCTTCAAAACACCAGTAGCCAGAATTAGCAGGGATCTCGAAGCTATGGCGCCTGCCTTTCGTTTACGGAATACTATTCCAAAATGGAAAAACAGATAACCTAGAACATTACGGGGGTTGATCCTCTTCTGAACAGCTGTTCAGCTGTTGCGAAACGTAAACGACACCTCAGTGGTCTCACGCTTGCTGTGATTCTGCTGAGAACTGCCCACTGAATGAAAACCTCCGCTCTGTTGCGATACATCCTTCGCACTCAATTAAACGCCAGTTCACCGAAGATCACAGAATCTGCCCCCGGAAGCTCGCCCGTCTCTCGCTGATTACCCCTAACCATAGCAAAACTCCATGTGCTCGTGCCGCATGTAGTTCGGCATCTCACTGAACCCCAGGTTTCACAAGAGAACAAATTATCTTTGTCCGGTCACTTGGCGCGCCTCGGCTAATCACTACTTCTGTAAAAAAAACGATTTCTTGGTGCCGTACATAGGCGTTCTCTTGAGTCAGTGACGACCATCGGCTGCCGAACGTATATTCGATTTCTGGCCACCGGCTGCCAGCCGTTTGTCTTCCGGACACAGGCTTCTGCAGAAATACCCAAATTCTCTTGACCTTAGGTAGACTGTTCACCGTATGATTAGCGGGCCGCCAAAACCTGGAACCTGGCCGGACATGCAGGAAATCATCCATTGGTGGGCAGTCTTGGGACACACTTGCTGTGCTGCCTGGGGGAAACCAGTCAGGGCAGACGGGAAATCGGTGGATAACTCTAGTGGATGAACTTTAACGATCCCGCCGATGGTCAGTAGGAAGATTGTTTCTATTCATAGGGGTTTCATAGGGGTTAGCCAAATGTAGAGTTCCCCTAACACGAACTAGGCTTCAGCCTAGGCATATGAATTGTAGATTAGCAAGATGTCCTCTTCAGATCCAGGCTGCCACGTTGACTGCCACGGGTGGCTCTGAAAAAGCAAAACCTTAGACTTTCAAAAAATGAAAGCTATTGTTATCATCAATTGAGGCACAAGAGCTTTGTCTTTTCAATGAATGTCTCAACTAAGCGCAAACCTGCGTTCAAGATTGTGCATGGCATGCTTGAACATTGGATGGTATCGGCGCTTTAAAATCCGCCATGGTGCCCTCTTATTGTAATGATGGTGATGGTAATGCCACTCAGACATACTTTGTGCGCCCAGTTCAGAACTGGAATTCACATGTCAGGGACACTAACTTTGAAGTTTACGCACTGGTGGTGTCAACACTTTGCTGCGAACAGATCGTGCCGCTTATTGTCATCATTAGGTTATGCACAGTATTTACTGCTACTTCCAGAGAGGCGGGAGCAACGCCCGGCAGGCCTGCTTTGTAGAACTCACTTAAACTAAACATTGCCTGTTTTGCGTTTCGAAGCTGTGCCCCCTCCTCACCAAAATTTATCAGCGGGTTCCGGTGCCATCGGCAGATGAGTGAAGCATGGTATTACGCGGTACCAGTGGCACAAAGGCCAGTGGACGTGGTTGACAAGTTAAGGCGTGAAGCCTTTTATATCCTTCGTATGCCGTAGGTAAGGAGTTTTTCAGCACGACTAGGGTGTCTTCCCCGTTGGTGTTTGCTACGGAGTTGCTACCATAACCTAAAAAGGCCAGTGGACGTGGTTGACAAGTTAAGGCGTGAAGCCTTTTATATCCTTCGTATGCCGTAGGTAAGGAGTTTTTCAGCACGACTAGGGTGTCTTCCCCGTTGGTGTTTGCTACGGAGTTGCTACCATAACCTAAAAATAAACGTGCTAGGCTGACAAATCGCCATGCTGTCCAGCTGCAAAGCAAAAAATGATAGTGTTGGCTTCCTGTTGCGCCGGGTGTGCTTTGTTTGTCGTGCAATCGAGTATATCCTACCTTGTGTAGTCCGCATAATGGGCTTGCCTGTGCTACTGCATTCACAGGCTGGATACTGATGGCTTGAACACAAACGCCTGGTAATATTCATCAGCGAATTCTTTATGTCGGGGACCCTTTGACGCCATCGCATCTACAGAGATGCAGAAAACGACTGGAAAAAAAAGCTAACGAGGCCAATGTTGACTGACTCGGCGTTTTATTCACTATAAAGTTAAACGTGGCCTAGCTGGCAAAAATCACACGAGAGAAGCTTTTTTTTTCAGAAGGGGAAAATTGCACCTGACCAGAGCTTCATAAAAAGAAAACATATTTTTTACAGGCCCAAATGCAATCCTCTCAATGCTAACATCGCCTAGCTGACACATCGCAACATTTCATATAGTAGCCCCAACAGCGTTGAATGTAAACTCTGCCGAAAGTTTCGCTTTTTTGTTCAATTTTGTTCAGGTTGAGCTGACACATCATAAAGAAAACTCCCCGTATTTTCAGTCCAAATCAGCACACCTTTGTTCTCCTCATCCCGATAAAAATACCGTCCGAGTAAACCTCGAAACAAAAGACAACTGCAGAGATTATAAGCACAAGTAAGCTGATAAACAGAAGACAGTCCACTAGTCATATTTCATACCAATAGGAGGGTGGGAACCTACACTCTGTATCGTCGAGTGCTATCGACAGTTTATTTATTGAAGCATTATTCATTCTTGAAATGTCTAATGTTGCGAATATTTTTCCGCAGTTCCTTTGTGGGTTTTTTGAAAGAAAGTCCGTTATTTAACACTGGGAAACAGTCACCATCGCTGCAATGGCGTCCAAACCAAGAATAGCTGGGGAGGCAACTTGCTGGACTTTTTTAACAGCGGAGATACGGTTACTGGCCAAAGTTCTAGGTGGCATAAAAGTTCCCAAGAGGAACGCTATTCCACAGCTGTTTCGAGTATAATTGTGAATTGCGTTGTCTGTATGTTCATTGCTGATTCGACGTATTCATAGGAACTTTCTACCAGCTTGTCATCGTAGCTACCACTCGATGCATGAGGTTTTAGTATCTTTTAGCTGCATTGCTTCTTCAGCTCGATGACGACGAGTGAGACCTTTTCAGAATACCAGAAAATTCCTCAACATTCCATGCTATTCACCTGTGGAATAGAAATCAACGTAGATCCTGAGATGTAGAATATGCCCGCCACACAATTTTATAAGGCCTCGTTTTCTACAAAACTGAATTAGCACTATGATAGCAAACGCAGCGTGCGCCAGCTCCTACAGGACTGCGGCTAAGCTCACCTCACCAGACCGATACTTCTCGTTTAGTTTTTCCATGATCACGTTCCATAGGCGGCACGTCCGGACACAGACATTCTTAGCACACACAGCTGTGTCACTTTTCTGACCACCGCCACTGTCAGAAGCTCGAAAAATGTTGGGGTCTGATGGTGGAGGGTGGTTTGGCCGATTATAAAAGATAAAGGCCAAATATTTATTTCGTGAGGGAGTGCTAGTAATGTTTCTCAGAGCCTTATTAGATTTGTTTCTCTTACCTAATTTGGAGTCTTAGGATGATGATTTATTCCAGACCAGGTAGCACTACACTCCTAGGATATCCTGGCAAGGACAGGAGAAAAAAAGGGACAGAAGTGTCGTGCCCATGACATTATTCAAATCTGTTTCTGTTTGTTCTGTTAGGTTCGCAAACATTGCGTGCGGCTGCTCATCATTGGAGTTTTGGCGATGTCTTTAAAACATGCTATTGTTTTTGCCCTTGTCGTCTTTAGGGACAAATATTCTCTTAGAATGAGGACAGGCTGAGTGGGCAAATCAAAGCGGGAGGGGCTGTTGTCCACGGGCCAGATCGGCTCACATATATCACTCTATCTCAGATAATCGCTTTGTGGTGCTCGTCAAATAAATACGCTTGTGAGCACATACAGTTCGGGATTGTGCCTGAAGACACGGTTGACATCTGATTCTTAAATATCTCATGTCTGAAAGGCGGCGCCATGTGGTATATAACTGTGGCACTTGCTACGTGTTCAAACAACTCCACCGATTTCAACATGAAGGAATATGAAGCTTTGGTCATTATGGTTGTTTTTCCGGGGGATGCGTTTAAAATACCTCTTTTTTTCTTGCGTGTAGTTAAACGTTTGTTACGTACTTTTGAAGGTCATAATTACAAGCATTCCTTTCGACGTGACGCGTATTGCTGGTATCTCTGAAAATATGTCAGCGACCACACATAGTTGCATTTTAAAGTGACCAAGATATCAAGGGGGAAACACTAATTTGAAATTAGCCTAAGTCGGGTTTTTTGGTACTAATGAGGTTGGTGAGTTGTATTACTTTTCACAATATTAGGCAGTGAGGACAACCTTTGTAAGCGAGTTACGATTAACCTCCAGGACGACAATCGTATGTCCAAAATACACCACCAGTTCCACGGGGAAAGAGCGCAATGCTACCATAATATTTTACTGCCCTGGCGCTCCTCTGCGTCTCGTTTCAATGGTGGGCTCTTCTGGGCGTCTTACAGGAAGGAGATGGTTTTCTGATATAACGTACCCCGGCGCCCCGACCAGCAGCGATTTCTACTAACCCCCTATGCAATATTACATCGCCGCGGTTTTGTCGTGAACGATAAATCGTAGCGCACTTGCGCGCAAATATGGTAGCAGCGCTCTATAATTCTTTGTTAAGAACCACAGGAAGTTTAGCATTACAAACTTGTTTTTGCGAGAATGTTGTTCTCACCTACCCTAAAAACAGAGCAAAGAAAAGGTCGGAATATGCAACTAACTACCGCACTCTGCTCTACTTTGTCACTTCTACCGTCCTTGTCTTTGCGCTGTTTTTAGTGTCGATAGAGTCAATAATGCATACCCAACTAGCCCGATGTCGTCTCCACAATTACTGTTTCCGATTTCAATGACGGGATATTTGATAGTATTTCTCCACATACGGAAAATGATGGACGCGTCCGTGGACTGGCGTAGGGAGAATAACCGGCCTACAAAGTATATGCGAACGCCAGCCATGCATTAAGGGTAAACTAGCATACAAATTTGGAGTAAGGGAGGAGGCATATCATGACCGTACACAATCTTCAGAAACAGCACTTTATCAAGGTTCCATACAAGATTCACAGCCGCGGCTAAGGTGTACTAAGCCTCATGGTGCGATGCTCAAACGCGTGTTCCAAAGGTGAACGAAATCTCAATTCTCAGAAGTAAATATGAAAAGCGTGTGCAGCTGAGATCTCGCACCAAAACAGCAACCTTATTGTACGATGCTTGGATGCGTATCACGCGCGATTCATTTGTCAAGGAATTTTGTTAAAGAAAATGCAAATTACGAATCCATGACGACGACGATGATGACAATAGTGGTTTTGGGGTAAATAGCAGGCCAACTTTGGAAAATAGCGCCACAAAATCCAATAAGAGTGTTTTAAACGTGAATGTGAAATAATGTCGGGAAAAACAAAATTCAAATGAAACAAAGGCAATTGATGATGCCTGGTGCACAGAATCAGGATGATTAGGCTTGATATGTAATGAACTGTGAAATATGATCCATAATAACAATTTCACCCCACCTGTAATATACAACACTGCCCAAGCAGCACCGGACTGTTCGGCCTAAAACAGGCCGGTGTACTTTGGCCGGTGATTTTCCGTGCGGCCGTTTTCCGGCAGCCATGTTCGGCCCATGTCCAAATGTGGACCTTTTGGCCGTATACGCCCGTACTCCCATGGCTGTCCAACGGCCAGTGTCCGTCGGCCAGTCGACCGGCTTACGGTCATACGGCCAGATTCCAGCCGTAGGGCTCCGGCCGCTCCAAAGCCACCCGTGTACGGCCGAAGTACGGCCGACGGAGTACAGCCGAGATGCGGTCGTCGGACTCCAGCCGGACTAAAGCTACCGGAAATACGGCCGCGCTACGGGCATTGGAGTTCAGCCACAGTACGTTAAGCGTACTGAGGCTGGTCAGTGCATGTCGCGCAAGCAGATGACCCATTCGCGCAGTGCAGAAGCAGCACACACCCAGCATTTTGGGTCCAATGCAGCCACATCAAAGTGAGCTCGCGCGCAACCACCAGCCGTCGAGCTTTCATCACAGCCTTTCTTCATTATCAGCCTCAGTTGACAGCAAAATTCATATATTAAACAGTGCTCACAAATTGTCGTTCCTTTATTTTCTGTGCCTCTTTTACTGCCGAACACAGAAAATATTCAGTTCTTTGTATAGCTTGAATAGCTGTATTGTCCAGGTCCTGATATCCTCTGTGGGGCGGCTTACCTGTAATAAACGGGGAAAGAGGAAGGGGGGGCGGAGGGCGCATACTTTAGTGGGTTGAATTTCAGAGATATAAATTGGGCCGTTTTAGCCAATTTCTTTTAGGGCAATATTCCGGAACACTTTCATGCTATGACTACATAAAGTATTTTTATAACAGTTTATTGACCAATTTTGATGTATATAAAACCGGCATGAATGCCTTTACGAAGCATTTTGGTTCTCAACAAAACACCGAGGAGCATTTATTATAACTCCTTCACAAAAAAGTATGTCCAGTTTTTGCCCATTTTTCTTGCAAAGACATTTTCTAATCGATCAACTTTTCTGATGATCTTGCGCAGGGCTGATCCTAAGAAGGTGCGAACAGGTACTTTAATTTTCAATCTATTTTAATGTTGTTTTCGTGAGTATACGTCCACACCACTTAATAGTCCAAAAGAACTTAATTTTCTTCTAATGTCATGCTACGTTCGAAAAATTCTTGACGCGTTGCGAATGACGCCCTGCTTCAGGTGGCTGCAGTTGTATCCCTCTGTGTTCACGCAAGGAAAGGCATAAAATTAGGTTTACATAATTTGTTTCCAACCAATAACATAGCAATGGTAGCATGCATACAGGAAACCTTTCATACTGCAACGAATAGGGCAATAAATATTTTATTGGTCAAGGTTGAATGCGTAGGGTTCTCAACCCGTCGGAGGCAAACTTGCGCCTCTGGAAGTTTATTTATTTATTTATTTATTCATTTATTTATTTATTTGCTTATTTATTTATTTTTATTCATTTATTTATTCATTGTTTTATTTATTTATTTTTTTATTTATTTGATGCCTGCTTGCCTTTGCATGCATTACAGAAGGGAGATACATAACACTAAGCATTAAATATGACAAAAAATAACAAAATAATTCTACAAACCGCGCTGAAAATCGTCAATAAAAACAGTTATTGCAATCATACGTGGAAGATAAATACACTGCAGTATTGACGTAAAATAAAATGAATCGCGCAAGGCGTCACCTTTAAAGGAAAGTTAATAATTTGCTTTAAGCTAGCGGTCCCACTTTGCGATGTGTAAAATGGTGCTTGGACATACTTCTCCCCTTCTACTCCAGTTTTCGAATGATAGATATTACGAAAAAAGGTCAACCTGTGGTTTCGTCTGTGGTCTTTCACGTCCTGCCATTTCAGTTTACTTTTACTTTCTCTCATGCTAAGTTGAGCGTGCCAATTACCTAATACGAATCGCACTGACATATTCTCTATGTTTTCGAGCGTATCAACCAGCTCTTTGGTGTAGGGATCCACGAAAACACATGCTTACTCCAAGATTGAGCGCACATGAGTGAAATACGGTTGTTCTTTTCAGTTAGATGGAGGTTCACTGAAATTTCGTCTCAGAAAGCCAAAAACATATGCAGCCGTAACTTTTATGGTGTGAACCTGCCTATTTAACCTCTAACCACTCCCTAAATAAACTCCTAGGTATTTATATTCCTCGGCCGTTGTCACAGCAGCATAATTTACGGTATACGTATTCAATTGGAATGAAGGTTTTCTTGTAAAGGTTCCGTTAACACACTGTTTAACATCCAAAAACTTTTCTGAATCAGCACACCAGGATGTCATTAAATTCGAAAAGAGCTGCAGGTATACGGAATCACGTTCATTCGCTATAGTCCGGTAAACTACACAGTACTTTTGAACAAAGCTATAGGGCCAGTACTAATAACAATGCAAAAACCGATTCATTCAGTTCATAAGATGAAATGTACTACGCAGAAGGTGGCATGGAACACCATCATTGGCTTTTTTGCAGTCCAAGAATATACAGTCAACCACTTTAAGCTTATCTATTGCAAGAGCCAAATCGTGCGTGAACTCAACAATCGGCGTTGAGCAAGAAAATCCTGACAAAATCGGTGTTTCCTAGTATGCTGGCGATTATGTTTAACCAAATGAGTCATATCCCAAGAGTAGCTAAGCCCACCTTCAAACATAGGAACTAAATTAACAGCTAGGCTTCGTCAGTGACAACGCTCTGTTGTCATCGCAAATTTAAAATAATTTTTTTCTAAATAGGCAGTCGTAAAATCCCATGAAGTAACATAGTGCAGGGCATGAAGTTGATCCTACCAATGCACGAGCGAGTCTCTTCTACGTTTATCACCAACAACATTGTGCAACATTGCTTGTCGCAGTTTAATTGTATGCAGAATAACTTGCGCTTTTGCTCGCAGTTGCCTTTCTTTGGTGGGGAGTCCTTGACATGGTGGCGGTTTAGCTCCTGCGTGGTGGCCGCTTGCTCGACGCCCTTGAAGGCCAGTTATTTTGGTGAACCATCTCCATCTCGGATCGGACATCTCTGCCGGGTCGATGTCTCCAATGCTCTCCATTTCTTGAGGGGGCGAATAGCCTCGAGCTGATGCGTCGACGAAGCCGGCGGCAGAGGCGTGGTAGCGACGATGACTGGCGAGGCTTTGCTCACCCGTCGGTGTGGCACAGTCTTTTTGTGGCAATAAATGACATTTCGATGGCCTAAAAGGTTCCCTGCTAATGTCCAGTGAGTCCTTGCACCTTGCCCGTTCACCGAGAACACTCATTACTGTTTGACAAACGATGTTCGTTCATTTAAAACGTAGAAACACGGAGCGGATGAAAAACGCGTCCCCGTCGTTCGGCTCCCTAACGGCTTTTTCTCCCCCCAGGAAAAAACCGGTCGGTCTCCTTCCAAACACGTATGTGCATGAATTTTCGGCGCCCAGGCGCGTGCCGTTGTTCGGCTGTATGCCTTTTGCCGAAAAAATGACTTATAACCAGATACCTTACGTAGCCAGGCTCCTCTTGAACACCGGTTGCCAAATATTCGGTGGTCATTCGCTTGCCGTAATTCGGCCGAGGACAGCTAACCAAATGAAAAACGTATATTCTGGGGCCGTACGTCGGCCGGTATCCTTCATAACACTGGTTGCCCGAAGAAAACGAATATTCTACCGCCGGACGCGCGGTTCACTGTTGAAACAACGAATGCACGGCAGCCACGCTCCGGCCGATCTCCTTTCGAACACCAACTGCCGCAAGAATACGCATAATCTGTGGCCGGTCGCTTGCCGTGCTTCGGCTGATTACCGCTTCCCGAAGAAAAAACGGATGCCCGAAGGCCGTACTTCGGCCGTTCTCTTTCTCAACATCGGCAGCCGCAAGAGAACTGAATATCTGGCAGCCGGTTAGCTGCCGTTGTGCATCCGCACACGGGCGGACGGAAAAATACCGAAGCGCTGGTTGCCGAATGTTGGCCGTTCAACGCATGATCAGTGGCTGCCAGAACCTGGATGCTGGCCGGACATGCCAGAAAGCTTCCATAGACGGGCCGGTCTTGGGGCACACTTTCTGTGCCGCCTGGGCTGGGTCATTGATTAAAAAGTACGATGGATGCAGTGAACTGTGTCGTCTCCACTGTTCCGGGTAATCTTAGTTCTTAGTCGTGTTACGAATGGGTCCGCCGCTGGCCTTTGTTTCAACACTCCTCAGCCATGCAGCTAAGCCTCTACTACTTGCCCCTTTCAAGATGCCCCCTTTGTCGGGAACTCACGCTTGCAACCGACAAATCAAACAAGCTGCAACGTGCCTGGATCACTGGCCCCTATCTGTCGGCGCGATCAAACTTTGATAGCGTGCCTACGCAACATGCACAGACCTGCCCCAAGGACGCAGAAGCCCAGCGTCCGCTGCGGAGACCTTTCTCTCCTCTATCGGACTCAGCTTGCGCCATTACTACCGACTGATCACGAACTCTGGAAAGAGTGTTATGTATGTCTGTGCGTTAGTGTCGGGTGCACAATCGAAAGGGAGCGCTTCTTTCCAATATTGGCGCTTCGGGTATAAATAAGACCCCTCCAAGCGCTGTAGTTCATTCCTTTTTGAGCAGTGAATCAATGCTGTCGCTCTGCTCGAGTCCTCTACTGTAACCTCACCCGTCGGAGCATAGTTCTTTGGCTTCGGCTCATCTCTCGCTATGAAGTGAACAGTTAATTTAGACTACGGCTTCTGTACTTCTTCACGGCTGCAACATTGGCTGGCCGCTCGCTTCAAACCACGCTACCAAACGTATGTCGGCGGTGGCAGCGCTTGGCTCGGTTCGGCCTTCCCGTACGCAACAACGGGTTGTCAGTGGTGGGATGACAACTCTGCAACAGTCGCTTGTTGTGTCATGTGTCTTTCATGCTTTTTTTGTGAACGACAGATAGGACCACGCCACATATTCTACAGAGAATGTTTAGTGATCCAGTGAACAGGTAGGAGCAATTACATATTTCAACACTTCCTGTTACATAACTTCGGCAACGTCTGTCTTTTGTGTGCGTCAGTTGTGTTACGTTTCAAGCGCGGTGTCAGACCATGTACTTTTTTGCCCATATGTGTTCTAAATTCGGGTATCATTATGTTTCAAAGCTGTAGCGGTATGTATGTGATGACGACGGTGTAAAGAACAGCTGTTGTCCTAACTGTGCCTTGGGATGCAGCATCATCATCCACTTCATTTGCGACTTCATTCCCGACAATCCGAGAATGTTCTATAAACTAGGATATAGCCATTTACACGTTCCTGGTATATTACGAAATAATAGCTCCAAAAACAATACTCATTGCATAGTTTTTTAATCGCTTTCGTTAAAATTCTACACGTACAATGCAAAACTAGCCTGTACACACCATGGGTTTGGAAAGTTTATGTTGTTATACAATGTAGAGTAGAACAATTAGGGCGCTGTATTGTTTCGCCTTGAAAATACTGTTATGGATGTTATTCGTTTCCCTGGTACAGAAGTTATCTCCGTCCGCTGTACTTTATTCAGCAATAACATCATTTGACGTGGGCCACGTGAAACCCCTAACAGCAGTACTTTTCTTGGAAAAAGATAAACGCTTGAGAATCGCCCATATTGCCGCTTTGTATTTATTTAGATTCATGAAAGACAGGGCGCACAAAAAGGGCTGATAGCATGATTCAAAATATTCAATTGTGGGTGTTTTATGCTTGTCGAAAGAGAAAACCTTGAGCTCAGAATGTTCTCTTTTACTCTTAGAAAGCCACCAAAATAACTGAAGGATTTAAAAATGTTGATGTGAGGATGTCTCAGTAATGCTCAAATAGCAAGAAGGTTTTTCAGACGAAGATAGTTTCCCACATTGAGCAAATCCATATAAATTTTTATTAGGGGCCTTTAATGACACTCTACGGATAGGTGCTAAATGGGGGTAGCGCTAAATAGCCGACACAAAAGCTAAGCAACAGTTTCAGCACCGGGAAGATCGTTTTATTGCATTTTGACGTACACCAATAAATGACTGCCGTATTCTACCAAATCACAGGGAGCATGCCTGTGCTCATGGTCCCTGACCCTGATTTTCGTTCTTCTGTATAACACAACGTCAGATCAGCTTTACTTTCCGACATATACAGATCGTAGTGTGCTATCATATTCTTTGCATGGTTGCGCATAAAAAGCTCGAATATCTACAGCAAAGTTTACTGTATACTTTGCGCCGCAGCCGTGAGCAGGTCGCACGCCGAATATTTATCGGGGTTCTGGTGTCAGAGGACTGATTGGCAGAACTCGACGAACAGCGTGGCAGCGGCGGGATAGGTATTTCAGGCAGAGACATTTGTTCTTGTGTGCCGGGAGTGCCTCCTGTTCGCGGTCACTACTGAATGGTGGGATTCGTGAAAGCAGCCGAGCTTCGTGCTCCAACATTATACGATATCGCAAATCCCTCCTGTGCTTCGGACCCGCTGTGTACACTAAACACGCACTGGGGATGGCGAACCTCACTGGGCTCTTGTTGCTATGGCGGCCCTTGTTCTATCGTGCCGGAAGCTAGCCTAATTGCCACCCACGGAGAATTGATTAAGTCACGCTCCCATTGAAAATCCATATAGTTCACACCCTTGAGCGAGCATGCGTTGTTACGTCTTCCCGAACACAGCCTTATATGTAATTTTGTGTACAGTTGCGTTAGCGACAACGTGGCTCTTCCCCTTCCAGTTCAAGTGGAAGGCGCCGATAAAATCACAGCGGAAGTCCTGTATCCTACGGGCATATTGTGTGTTGTTGCTTAACTTTTAGATACGGCATATTTTTTGCCTTTTCTCCGACAACCAAGCCCCGCGAATGCAATTATATAGGAGAGTATTCACGCGGACATACCGGAGTTAATTATTTGTGTTTATAGTTATAAGGATGCTCGTAGTGAGAGGAACCGGTCTTTAACGTTTTATAAAGGGAATGAATGGTGGCCGTATAATTTTATGTAACGGCTACCTGCAAATATACTTTCGAATGACCAAGAGATCTTTTTATTACCCCCGCATAGGTTATTGGCCCCAAGGACATACTGCGGCGCCACGTACGAGTGACGTCACTTGTACGACACCGGGTTATGTTGTCGTCTGCTAGAACACATTTCCTCTGCTTGTGCGACCGCGCGTTTTTTGGTGTGGTCACCATGTGCCCCATGCTCCCAGTTTTAAAACAAGTTGCCGAAAAAAAGTGTCCTACAGACCGATTATTTTCGGCAAACAATCAGCGACTCATTTGTTCCCGGCGACACCGCCGCGGCTAGGTAGTTGCTACCATCGCAACCTACAGCTTCTAAGCAGCCAGCTGAAGCCAAGGGCGATGCAACTCCTGCCGGTAAAAGTACGCCATAATTTATTAATAAATACTTGCGACATGATATGTAAGAGACAGTGTGTGCAAAAAAATAGACCCTTGAACAGCGACCGCAACGTGCCTCTCAGTTGTGTTCTTACCACGCGTACTGCGAGCATTGCCTGGTAAATGAATGACTACGTCAGAATGGTGACCGGATTCCTTCACCACACATGTTTAAAGTGCTGGTATGATCTGTATCCCCATCCTGCATTTTCCCTCAAGTTAAAATTACCGGTACGATCTGCATCTCCGTCCTGCATTTCCCCTCCAATGTTTTTTTTCTTGGTAATTATGCCCTGATTTGCTTAGCGATCACTAGTACTCTGTACTGCTGATATGTTTACTTTTCACGACAACTTGACCGCAATGTATGAATAGTATTAACGCGAGTTTACAACGCCTTCGAGCGGGTTTAGACGTACTAATGTTTATTTTAATAAGGCCTCGCCTTCAAACTTTATAATTGCAACACGGGCTTTTGTTTGTTTAGAATTAGCCTGCGCCTTTCTCTTGCATGAAGTTCGAGAACACAGGACTGGTCAAAAAAGGCGCGGCTGTGTACCAGGCGAAACATGTCGTGGGGTAATGGGGAATTTTAAAATAGGGGAAGCAAGCGTTGGGGGCCCCCAAGAAGTCAGGGGAACCCAAAGCAGCACGCTTGCGCACGGCGAGTTTTTGAAGAGGGTCTTTTCCACCAGCTCGCTCGCTGCCGGTTTCGGATGCGCGCAGTTCAATGGTGGGAACATAACGCTTAGCGTCGCGGACGTTAATTCATCGCCGCTATCGTTACAGTCGCGAATGACATTGCCTAACACAACGTTTCACCACACTGTCACCCCCTTTCTTGTATGTGGATGTTTGTATCCGCGGGGACCGCCATTTAAGCGATCGATGATCAAGATACCTGCCTACGGCCTCGGCCGATTTTTGCGCGCAGGTATCGCCACCCACCGGCTGCTCGCCGCACCGTGCCTGAACGGGCCGGTGGTGCCGCGACGGACGGCCACAGCTTGTTGGCTGACATTTGAGTATCACTTTGAAAATCACAGCTTATGACACTACCTAACACATTTCTTCACCACACTAACATCCTCTTTCGCGAATGCAGAACTCCTTATCCGCGATCACTGTGATTTTAAAAAGCCGCAACAAGTAATGTCTGCCCCGACCTGCGTCGGTTCGAGCCGCCAGTGGGCAGGCACAGCGAAAATGTAGGCGGAGCTGTTCTACGAGCAGTAAACACTTCAACATTTTCAGCCTCATCCATTTCTTGCAAACAACAAGCAATATCTAGATATTAAGATCGGTGATCGCCGTAGCCGATAATGTTGATTGGGGAAACGAGCCGGAGCTTACGCTACACTGGGTGCGGTTGCAATCGTCCGCATACACCACCACGCTGATGTCGTTGGCGGGCAGCCTACCACGGTTGACAAGGTTATAATGTCCTCATGGGGTAAAACTAGGCTTCACAACAGATAACTTCAAACGCCGAAGATTAACAGGCAACGTTAGTTAGAAGGCGCGTCCTAAACGAAATGTCACGCGGTGCAAGCCAACTACACAGCAAGGTAGGAACGGGGATCCTACAAGTGACGTCAAAAGGATCGCACCGCCGGCCTCTCCAATGGTAGGCCTCGCGGCCCTTAGCACACTAAAGCTTCGTGGTGCTTTCCCAGGCCCTGCTTCGAGCTAGGTCGCTGCCCGGATACACCGCGAATGCCACCCACTTTTACACTGTCATGTTAAAATGCTGGACACATGCAGTTATAAAACTTTGTTGGCCATGAACGTCAAAAATTGTTTTTTTCCAAACTATCGTCATCAGTCATCGCCTCACATTCCAAGGTGTAGCTTTCAAGTGGGGCCCCACACATATTCCAGAAGCGTTTCTAGAGAGGTCGTGTGCGTGTGCATGTGCGATATGGCGGCCCATGTTTTATCGGCCAGCAGCTAGCCTACTAGCTTACGAAAAAGAGCCGGTGAGGTTGCGCTCCACGGGGAAATACAAATATTCCACGCCCTGGAGCAAGCATATCTTGTTACCTATTCCCCACGCTAGCTTTATATGTACCTTTGATGCACTTGCTTTAGTTAGCGACAACGCGGCTGTTCTCCTTTCGGTTCAGGATGAATATTCGGATGAAACCACAGTGGACGTCATGTATTCTCTATTGGTTTATTATGTTTTACTGCTTGATTAATAGAAAGGGCGTATTGGCGATTTTTGGCTTTCCTCCGTCAACCGAGCTCTATTAATGCACTGCTATAAGTGGGTTATCACACGTTCATAGCGGCCTTAATTCCTTATGTTCATAGTTCTCAGCATGCCCATAAACTAGAGACCACCCTTACAGTTCCATAAATTAAAATATTGGAGGCCATTTTGGCCTATGTAATGACTATCTGCGAAGACGCGTACGAAAGAGCAAGAAATGTTTTTTTTATTCCCCCGCTGCGTTTATGGCACAATGAAGCATCACGGCGCATTCCTGGCACTTCCCTTCACTTGGTCGCGGTCCGGATACACCGTTATGGTACCCATTTTACCACTGTTATGTTTAAATGCTGGAAACATGGAGTTACAAATTTCTGTTTGCCATCAGCACCACAAATAGTTTTTACTACCCAGAGTCATCAGCAATCGCCTTCCACATTCCACTGTGTCGATTTCAAGTGGGGCCCCGGAAATATTCCAGAAGCGTTTCTAGAGACGGAGCAGGCGTGTTTGAATAGCTAGGAGGAGGCATTACATTCACACAATATGTTTTCATTCAGTGTCAGTGGGGCAGAAAAAAGCGAACACGTAACACCTGATAAAGGAAATCGTCAAGAGGTTCGGAACGATGGGTAACGTTATGTTTCTTGGAACAGCTTATCTGCTCTCCAAAGCAGGGTTACTCTCTGTATCATTCGTTATGGGCGATCGCTACCTTTTTTATAAAATTTGGACCTCTCAGTTGATAGTAGGAATTAGATATTGAAGCAATAGTACGCTCAAGCAGAAATGAAATGAAAAATAGATTTCTATGATAGTGGGCGGACACCAAAAACATGTAGTGGGCGGGGCTGCACAAACAGGCGAGCTTCCATGTCCAAAAGAATGCCAACCCCGAAAATCGTTAGCATAAATTCGCCACTTTCTTCGTCGTTCAAACTGATTCCTCTCTTATTGGGTTCGCTCAAACCAGCTCAAAAGGCGAAAGACTTGCCGTTGGCATTGTTATCACAACGAATTGTGACTTCTTAAGTCGATGTCGCTCCTCTCGTGTCAAACGCTGGAGTATGGGCCATGTGCCAAGACTCAGCGAACAATCTGTGGAAAACTAGCTTTTGCATCGAGAACCTGTCTGTCGAGGCAACAGTGATGGCCGAGTGTCAGTGGTTCTGGCGATTCCGCTCTCGCAGTTTGCAGACAGCGCAGAATCATTGGACTTACGTGGTTTCCCAATGCAATGCTGCAAGAGACGCAGAATGTGCTTATTTTGGTTACAAGCGGAAATCGGTAATGCGGGCACGCATTTTGCCGATTTGTGGACATTATCTGCCAACAGCCCACCGGGGGAAGCGCATCACGCGTTAATTTCTTTCCAACCGGAACTCCTTGTACCATTGTTCACGGTTTGAGTGCGTGAGGATGTAGTCTTGTTTGATTTCACTTTTATGCTAAAAGCGCCACCGTTCCACAAAACCTTGTCTGCTCATCCCCTGCCCCCAGCCGACCATCACAAGTACTAAGGATAACTTTTAAGTAATTTAAAAACAAACAGACAATGCATAACAGAGAGAGAGACAGCGAATGCATGAACGTTATGATTGCGAGAGGCGTGTATGTAAGATAGGATCTTCGGGTCTCTTTATATGACGGATGAAAGAGAATCCACCTATTGTTCCCCAATATATATCCATTAGAAGTTTTAACGTCTCGACGTAAATGGCAATGAGGTGCATCATAGTGGAGGACACCGGAGCAATTTCGGCCACACGAAGGTGTTATATGTCTCCTAAACCTCGAACACGCGGATGTGCTTTTGCTTTTCGCCTGAATCATAAAAACGGCCTCCTCCGCCCGGAAGCGAACCCACTCCCTAGTGCCGAGGATCGCAAGGTTTTTGTACCTTTGGCATCCTGCCGGTAAGAGAAACAATGCTACCTTGAAATAAAAATTAAATTAAATCTTCAGCCCTACCTAGCCCCACAGAAGCATAATATGCACTTGAAAATAAGATTCCAAGAGTTCCTAAACCAATCAAACACAGCCCTTTAAATAATGAGATCAGTTTTCAGCTTTAAGCGATTGACAGTTAGTGTTTGTTTAGACGTTTTCACGAAAGTGTAACAACATGCAAAACAAAACATTTTCAGTAAAAAAACACAATTTTTTTTCGCAAAAAATACAACATAATACTTTTCGTTCCGCAGGGCGGCAGCATGTTAAAATTTGATTTCATTTATAATAACTCGAGTTTTCGTGACGCACACTTTTTTGAAAGTAACTGTATTACGTTAACAAATTCAAAACCGGTTATTGCAAGCATTGACTTATTCAAATTACGTTATTTGGGACACTTAACCACGTTTGACTCAGCTGTATATGTCTATTGATTTCAAAAGTTTGTTTTCATCAAGGTAGCACGGCACGCACTGAAAACGCTTGCCATACAATTGAGCTTGCGCCCACAAAGACCAGGCCAACGCCAAGGACGCATAACATGGAACTAAGATGGAAAGTCTAAATCGATTGTGAAAGCACCTCAGTACATTGCCGCGAACATGTCGGAGCCGTCTGTGTTTGGATGCTACAAATTACTGCCCGCTTATCAGACTACTTTTCATATTAGTTCCATATTTCTGTTCGCCGCGTTCATTTTGCGTATGCATTTAATCTTACCTGCAACATGAATTTTTTTCTGATGTTTGAATACGTGCACATGACCTGGTTTAAGAATTCCAGTATTTGTACTTGCACAGACAGAGAGTTTTATCAAGCTGGAACCTAGGTTTACCGGGCAATGCTGCTGTTGGCAGCACACTTGTATGGGGAAGGGCTGCCAGTATACGCTATCATTAGCCTCTGTAAGCTCTGCTTTGGTTTATATTTTTGTGTTGTGTTAATCACGACGTACTGGCAAAAAAAAACATCGCGACAATTTTGTAAACCAGAAAATGGGGTGAGAATAATCCCTAGGTTACACATAGCGTTACCACAGGACTTCCAGTGCACTCGTCCTCGAGTTGGATGAAACGTCTATATCTGTCATTTGGAAAAGTTCTAATATGTGAGAAAAATGTGAGTTTTATTTTGTGTCCAATATGTAGCACATTTATGCTACTGTTTTTATTTCACTAGACGTGGATGAGGTTGTTCGTTCCAGGCGGTAGGACAAGGCTTTGCCGGTCGACGAAATGAAGACGCCAGAAGAACTACCGTGAGGCGTAGTTGAGCCGTCAGTAAAAATGTGGGCCATATGTGAATATCGGGAATTAATGTGGGCAAGCGCGAGTTGTAGGAGGCAAAATTGTGGCAGAGTTTTCTTGGAGTTAAGACCGGGTATGCTAATGTTTATGCAAAGGGGTGAGAGAGTCCAGGGAGGGAAATCAGACGGCATGGTTTGTCGTGCTTGAGGGGGTACAGAAATGTTTATAGAGTTCCATGCACTTAAACAAGCCCTGCGCTACATTCTTCGGCAGCCACCAGCCGAATGGGCTATATTCACGGACTCGAAGGCGGCGTTGCAAACCTTACGGCGTGCCAGCTGCTTCACCCTTCACGAGCATGTATCCCGTGACGTCACGTACCTGCACCATCTCGCCTACGTCGCCGGTCACCGAGTGACCCTATAATGAATTCCTGCACAATGCAGTATTCTCGGCAACGAGAAAGCGGATGAGACAGCTCGCAGAGGCCTACAGCTGCGAAATGTAAGAAAGATTTTTTCACAAAACACGAGGCCGCGGCGCTAGCGAAGGAGCTTGCCTTAGCGGAGCTAAACCGCCTCTGGTCTTGTCCTGAAACTCGGCACCCTTTCCTGCACCATATAGACCCTGGACTCAGAATGAGGCTACCAGAGTGGATTCCACGTAAGCTTGAAACCCTTTACCACCGGTTGCGTCTCAACGCAGCGCTCACGAACTCTTACCGCCATCGCCTCGGTCTAACTGCAAACCCCTATTGCGATAATTGTGGATTGCCCGAAACAGTAGAGCACGTCTTTCTAGAGTGTCCGGCATACATCCAAGAAAGAACTCACCTCGCAGAAAAGATTGAGTGCCTCAACAACGCATCTATATCTTTGAAAGGTCTCCTTGGACCCTGGCCCTCTCCATCGTCCCAGAAAAAAGTGTTGGTTGCTTTATGTGACTATTTACGCGGAATCGGCCTCGCAGAGACAATTTAGAACTTTACGTGTCAGATCGTGTGGACTTTTAAGTCACCACGCAAAGCTTCGTGTTCACTTTTCTTTTAATCTCTTCTTTTCCCATCTTTCTTCGGCCCTACTTCTTTTAGGGCCTTTACTCCCTTCTCCCCATCCCCGCAGAGTAGCATGCAGGCGGGAACATGCCGGCAAACCTCTCTGCTTTCATCTAATGAAGAGCTCTCTCTCTCTCTCTCTCTCTCTCTCTCTCTCTCTCTCTCTCTCTCTCTCTCTCTCTCTCTTTTATTTCACTATCTATCGGTGTCTGTCTGTAAATATAGTCCTTTCTTTTGAACTATTTCAGTGCGACTGCGCGCAAATACGTAAACAATTGCATATATACCGCGCAGACCATGATGCCGATGCGTCAATAACTTTGTCCTGGGGTAGCTGATGCACTCAAAAGGTGGGCAAATTGCACTCAGCGAACCAAAAATACGTGTGTGGCTGCGAATGTCGTCGAGAGGCGGCTGCATTCAACCACTCCTACTTTCAACTCTCTCTCTCTCTCTCTCTCTCTCTCTCTCTCTACCCCCTTACGCTGTCTTCCTTCCCAGTTGTTCCCGCTGCAGAGATGTTTTAATTGCACATTGTTTAATTCCGTTCCGTTGTTTACCATACGCACCACCCCCGGAATGATTATTAAATCCTCTTCTTTCCTAATGTGGGAAGAAATAAGCGCAAAAGACGTGGAAGACGATAGAGAGGACCAGACGAGCTCGTCTTGCCCTCCTAATTTTCCTCCTTGTTTTTTGCCCTAACGTATTGAGTCGTACGGCTTGAACACCACTAGGCAGCAATTAAGTTCTTCTCTTCGTTTCGTTCATCATGTTGCGAAAAAAGACGGAGTTGTTCTACTAATGTACAAAATTTTGCATTTCCCACGGTATTCTTTTATATAAAGGAACACTGCTACGGTAAGATTTTTACGTGTTTTCTTTGCGATACAGTTAACAGTTTCGCAGGTTCAAACCATATTGCCGGCATGTACTCATTGCCAATGGCCAGAACTGTACTTCGGTAACAGACAAACCAAATTAATTAATTTACCTGGCATAAGAAAGACTTCCATCTCTAAAAGTCACTGTCCCACAATTCGTGGCATGATAATGAGGACTAGAGAGCAGGGTAGTCCCGGAGAGAAAACAAAATACGTTCTTTTTAACTTCCCATTGACCGCAGTTTCCTGGTGAACTATGAAAGAAACTTTAAACACCTGCGTTTTATTTTTGTAGAAAAACATGCTGGTGGGCTTTTCCTTCCAAAATCACTTAACTATTCCACCTAATTAAAGATGAAATCGACCGGGTTTCAAGTGGCGTCCCAGTTATTTGAGTGGTGCCTACCGAAGGCTGAAAATAACTCTGGCCCAAGAGAAGTTTAAGTGATCCAGCGTCGTCTGAAACGAGCTGTTTCCCAAAAACTATGGGAGCTTCCCATGTTTTCTACAAGGCGCCAGGAAACTGACGAGACGATTTTGCAAGCGATGACAAACCTCGAATTACGCGCGTCCCTCACGTTTCAGCACGCCCGTAGTTGTTGTTATTTACCTTTTGCGGTCAATCTTACAGACAGGAGATTGAAAGTGTGCGCGTAAACACTACCGTTTTAAACCCTGCAGACGTCAGTGAGGCCCAATAATTTATGCAAAACGCAGCGAGGTGTTGTTCGAAATAAACTGTTGCTGGTAAAGCTGCGAGGAGATTACCCCAACAAGGTAAAAATTTTGGCTGGTTGGGAAATAAGCAACAATAGCACAAACACCGCAAATGACGGGACAAGGGAGAACAACCGGAGAGGGTTAGGTGGGGGACCGCGAAACACTGCCTGTTTGCGCGTAGCGCGCCGTAGTCCTGTCGGCGTGCCTGATGTTGTGAAATCTTTTGAGTGCCAGGGTGGTACACGTGTGGCCAAAACGTGAACAGACCCGGGGAGTGCACTTGAGTAAGCTCGTGTGCTCTGGCATTCCTAGTTGGCTTGTATAAGTCCCCGACCGCGCCAACTGGGATACTTGAAGATAACCTCGGAGAAGGCGTTGCCATGTTCCACGCTTAGACACAATGACGCGAAACGGGTGCTCTTGCTTGTGCGTGTTCGCGGAGAAGACTGACAGGTTGTTCCTTTTGAATTTCTCTATCGCTGACTCCAGCTTCGACAACACAGCCCTTTGGCAGATGTTCGCCGCCCTGTGTAAGGAATGTTTGGCCGGACAGCGTAGAGAGTCACGAACCCCAGCTACGTTCTCGCACACGCACACACAACGTATATATGTAACCAGATAATTTAGACAGCGGGAATGGCGCTTAAGTACACTGACGGATTAGCCACGCAGACACTCGGGTGCGGATTATAGTGGGAAAAGTTGTTAAGGAAGAGTCACGCTCACTGCCGATGACCTCGGAAACGCAGTGGTGTCAAAGCGATGCACTATTCTGCAGTCTAAGGCGAAGTAGTGTCTCGCGAAGGAGGAGGTCTTTGCAGACATTGAACCGGTGCCTCGCAGCCCAGGAACGGCGCCGATGGCTAGAGGCGGGCGTGAAGAGTTAAGGCGTGGTCCGCAATGAGGCCTCTCTGCTTGCGCTCCACGCCACCTGAACCCCGATGACTCCAACAGTCGTAACAGCATCCATTCTGCTTGTCGGCCGTCCGCTCGATGACAGCCCGGGCAGTGGCTCGGACGGGAGAGCCGGTGACACTCTTTGCGCCTACACCGCGAGGGTGGCCGTCTTGCTGCCTCTGAGAACGAACAGCTTCTCCACCTCCTCTTCTTCTTCCTCGTGATCACACCCTTATTATACAGCAGATTGGCCCTTCGGGAATCTCTGCAGAAACACCTCATCACACCCTGTTTTTTTTTCATTGCGGCTTGACACCTGGTACTTCTTTGAAACGCCCGCTGAGAGCAAGCTGGGATTTTTGCCATTGACGCTCTTTGGGTTCTGTCTCGAAGCCTCCCTCCTTTTCGAAATAAAGCAACTTTAGTTCGAGGTCATCTCGGTCATCATTAACCATAAAGGATTATCCACTGAGGCAACAAGAAAACACGTTCGTCACGCCCTACGCTTGGCTGAGCAGTCTGCCGAATTAGGAAGGCGCCAGCAGCTGCCCAGCTACCAAAGAAGCTACGCGTTCGTCAAGCTACTGCTAAGCACGTCATGGTGCTCGAGGACGCCGCCGTACAAGCAGTCGGACGAAGTATGCTCGGCATCAGACTCAACTTTTGAGTACCGCCCAAGCTTGACAGGGCTGAGCTACGAAGCCTTCTCGCAAGTACAGCTGCGAGGTCGCAGGAACACCAATCTGAGCTTGTACCCGAGGTCGCGGTTTTGATTGCCGGCCGTGGCGGCCACTTTTCTCATTGAGGCGAACTCAAAAACGCCCTGTGTATGAGATTTCCGCGCACGTTAGAGAACCCAGGTGGTCAACATTAATCTGAAGCCCTCCACTACGGCGCGCCTCATCATCTGCATTGCGTCGGAGCGTTTTGCTCTACAATCATCAATCATGATCACAAATGTGAGACTGTCGTACACGACGGGGTTGCCTGTTTATTCAGGGAGAACAGTGTGACGTATTGCCATAAATTGCACTGTGCTGAATATTTCCTCGGAAAAACGGACTTAAAGCTGCTTCAGGTGGACAAGGAGGAGTTTCGGGATAGCTCCATAGAACGTGAAGGGCAAAAAAATTCCAACTTGCTCAGATCGGGCATTCCAAAGAGGTACCAGGTGTCAAGCCCGCAAAGAAAAAAGATCAGGGTGGCGAACCTCTACCAAGGGGCGGGTTTGTCGAAGCTGGCATTGCCGATGAAGAAATCCAAGATGAACACCTTGTCAGTGATTTTTCCCATTAAAACGCAAAAGCAAGAATGCCCGCTTCGCGTCAGTGTGTCTGAGCGCGGAACATGGCAACCAATTCTCGGATATTATCTTCAAAATTCCTTGGCTGTTCTGCAAATAGACGCCCCAGCTCACCAGGAGACCGCTTGAAGTCTCGTCATTCTTCCAGAGTGAGTGTCCATACAACGTAAGTGCCTTTTCCATTCACGTCAAGAATTTCTATTACTCGCTCCCAATAAACCTCCTTTGTGATGAAGAGTCTCAGTGCATTCACCGTAATGGCGCCGTCAAGTCTAAAACCTCGAGTGGGGTGAACGTCAGCCAGTACTTAGAATTATTAAGCTTTTACCTGCAGTCTACGATTCTCTCTCACTACGAAGGTGTAAGGACAAGAAAGATGGTATTTGCATAGGCACATGTCTTGCACCAGTCCTTAGCAATCTTTTAATGGCCCTCTTTGACAGACGTATAATGGAAACCCCCGTTCGGACGATAACTCTTAAGGTGTTCCGCTTTATTGACGATTATTTTATAATTATTAACCTTGACAACCGTGACCCGCGCAAGGTTTCTGAGCTAATCTTTGACGTTTTTAAATCTGAGCTACAACCACTTAGCCTGACGAACGGACATTCGCTTTATTGCAGATTAGGATTTTTTCACCAGCAATATTTTTAACCCAGGTAATGTTAGCTGCTCCTATGAGCCGTGTCGAAGTAGGCACTTTTACCCTACTCATCTGCACATTCTAAACTCGTCCAACAGGGTATAGCAAATGCTTATTTAAAAGCAGAAAATACACGCTCGTGTGAGCATGCGGTAGAATCTAGTTTATCCAGGCAAGTCGACGTATTACAAGTAGCAGGGCTATCTATTGCCATCATCACTACGGTTTCAGAGAGGTTGGTTTGTGAACTGGATAACAAGCCATATCTAGATCAGGACAATCCTCAAGATGGTAGAATGAAAAAAATCGAAATTCGCGGTGAGGCCATACATTCACCAAGTTTCATACAATGTAAAAAGAGTGGCGCAAAAATGGGCTTGATCGTGTTTTTTTTTTCTTCCCAAACAGGCTTGCTGGCATGTGTAAGCGGGTTATTGAAGAAGACAACAAGACACCATAATGCACGAAGAAACACGATGACACATTTCTTAAGTGCTGTAAAAATGCGGTCTATGAAATTCGTTTTTCCAGTAAACGATGGTACTTAGCACAAACAGGTCGATTTAATGATTAACTAAATAATGCAACGTACCAGCGAACATTAAACAGAGACAAAGGCAAGGAAGAGACGCAACACACGCTACAACTTCAACTCAGTTAATGTAACACAGAAACGGAAAAAGGTTAGTGTATATGAAACATTGAAAGGGCGACAAAGAAGCGAACATTATAGTAAATAATTGTATTAATTATTTAATTAAAAAATAGCATCGCAATCGTCACAATTGCTCCTATCAAGAAGCCACCTCACAGTGCCCGTCAATATCATACTGCGCCAAATAAACCTACACGTTTGTGCAGCTATCACCCCTCACGGGTGCACAACCTTCTACCACTCTCCAATAAACACTTTTGTTTTGCGGAATGCCCCAAGGACGGTGAAGTGACGCATCTTTCTCGTCTGCCTATCATGAAGGCCTCAAAAATTTCACGTTTTCTTTGCGAGGAGGACCGGTACAGGATCCTCCTCTGGAGTGCAATCGTTACACCTGCGGCAATGTCAGCCAGGTTATCAGACCCTTGCTTGTGTGCGTAGTGACACAGCGGGGCTTTCTGGAAGGGTTTTTTGCCAGACGCTTAATGCACGTACGGCAGTTACAACAGCACCTTTTTTGATGCAAGGCATCTCTTGCTTGGAGCTATGTCCGGCGTCCGTCCGTTGTACGCACCTCTCTCCCTACGCTATAAAAAATAGAAATAGCGGCTCCCGGTTTCGACCCCCACACTCTCTGGCCGCAACGGGATGTACACGGCGCTCTTCCCACTGCGCTGCAAAACCGAGAGAAGAGCAAGTGCTATGAACGCGCCTTATGTCCATGAATCATTAAAACTACATCAAGAAGCTACTGATACAACGAAGGCACGCGAAGCTGAATACCAATAGAAATGAGTAACTGAAAACTTTAGAGGAGGATGTTAGCGTCTCTTGCTCGGGGTGATGTCCCGCGTCCGTGCCCAGTCCGCAGCGACTCTGATGATGATTGTGGCAGGATGTCCCTAGGGCCTGGGCAACCAAAGAATCCATCACGACATAGCTTCGCGTTCAACCACCGTCGTCAACTTGCCGTAGGGGAACCACTGAAGATGAAGAAGGAGAAGGAGACAAAGCTGTGATGAGGAGGGCGTGTACGTTGCTCTCGCCCCGTCCCCAGCGCTTCTGATGATGATTTTGGCAGGATGCCCCTAGGGATTGGCCAACCAAAGAATCCATCACAGAGATAGCTTCGCGTTCAACCAGCGTCGTCATCCTCCCGTAGGGGAACCGCTGAAGAACAAAAAGGAGAAGACAAAGCTGCGACGAGGAGGACGTGTACGTTGCTCTCAGCCGGTGGACCGACGTCAACAACCTTTACCTCACCAACACTGACGGAGACTACCGATTCTACCACAGAGACGATAACATCGACAGGAACATGATGGGCGAGTTTCGACGCCTCTAACACCACCGCCTACTCACCGTAACACAACAGTACTTGCGTGGCTTTCCCACCGGTGTGGACCCGGAACTGAAATTCCTCCTGGTGCTACTAAACACCAGATCACTCTACTTAACGACAACACCCTAGCAGCGCGATAAGCGCGCATGCGCGTCTCCTGTCGTCTCCTCCTCTCCACTCCATCTGCTTCGTATAATAAACCCGGTCCGCGCCGCTTCCTTAGTTGCTGCTTCGGTTGAGACACGCTGCCTCATCCGATGAGCTGAATGGACGCCACCAATTCTGCTTTGTATCACCACACAGTTCCCTTCGGAAAGATGGTTTAATTTTTTGCTTCTGGCATTCCGAACATGGACAAATTTTGCAAGCTGTGTCTGATGGTAGATTGCGGGGGCAGAGAAAAATGGGCTGCCTGAAAAAGCACAGGCAGCAGTTTGTCCAGTCTTACGAAGGCGTTGTTTACTCTCTCCCCTTAAACTGGGGCAAGGCTTATATTGGTCAGACGAGTAGATGCGGCAAAGAGGCTCAGGGAACATAAAAAATTTACACCATCTCCCCGAAAGGAACTATGTGGTGATGCAAAGCAGAATTGTTGGCGTCCATTCAGCTCATCGGGAGGTGCAGCGTGTCTCTACCGAAGCACCAACTGAGGAAGCGGCACGCGGACCGGGTTTATTATATAGAGCAGATGGAGTGGAGAGGAGGAGATGAGAGAGAAGACGCGCATGCGCGTTTATCACGCAGCTGGCGTGTTGCCGTTATGTTGAGTGATCTGGTGTTTAGTAGCGGCGAGCGAATTCCACGTCCGGTTCCACACCAATGGCAAAGGCACATAAGTACTGTTGTATTACGGTGAGTACGCGGTGGTGCCCGAGGCGCCGACACTCGTCCATAATGTTCTTGTCTATGTTGTCATCTCTGTGGTAGAATCGGTAGTCTCCGTCAGCGTTGGTGAGGTTAATGCTGTTGACGTTGGTGCAGCTGCTGAGAGCAACCTACACGCCCTCGTCTTCGCAGCTTTGTATTCTTCTCCTTCTTCTTCTTCATAGGTTGCCCTACGGGAAGATGACGATGGTGGTGTAACGCGAAGCCATCTCGTGATGAATTCGTTGGTTTGCCAATACCTACAGGCATCCTGCCAAAATCATCATCAGAAGCGCGGTGGACGGGGCGAGAGCAACGTACACACCCTCCTCTTCGCAGCATTGCCTTCTTCTCCTTATTCGTCTTCAGCGGTTCCCCTAAGGGAAGATGACGATGGTGGTTGAACGCGAAGCTATCTCGTGATGAATTCTTTGTTAGGGAAGTCCCTGTGGGCATCTTGCCACATTCATCATCAGAGGAGCTGCGGACGGGGCACGGACGCGGGACATCCCCCTAGCAAGAGACGCAAACATCCTCCTCTAAAGATTTCAGTTAGTCGTTTCTATTGACGTTCAGCTTCGCGTGCCTCTGTTGTATTAGTAGCTTCTTGACGTCGTTTCAATGCTTCAAAGACATAAGGACGTTAGTAGCAGTTGCTCCTGTTTTGTAGCGCAGTGGGAAGAGCGCCGCGTACCTCCCGTTACGGCCAGAGCGTCTTGGGATCGAAACCGGACGCCGCTAACTATTTCTTTTTTAATAGTATAGGGGGCGAGGGGCGGACAACGGATGGACTCCGGACATAGCCCCGAGCAAGAGATGCTTTGTATCTAAAGCCTCGTGGGAAAGACTGTTGTTTCGGGGCATTTATCTTCCCACTGCAGTAAAGTGCTTGCATCCCATTGTTCGGCGAGTGCGAAGTTTTCACAACTGAGAAAGACAAGCACACACGCGAGGTTGTCGAAGCGCTTGAAATTGAGCGATTTAAAAAAAATTATGTAAGCATTCCTTCTGTTGTGCTCTCGCAAAGAGAAAAGTATCTAATGCAACTTTTGTAACATGCTCATAGCGAAAAGATACGTGTTGGCGTCAGGATGGGTTGACCGTTCTATTGGATGTGCGGTGTTACATATGTCTTTCTTTTCAGAATAAAAAATCAATTGTAGATTAACGCCTTCTCCTTTCGTTACTTCCTTCCGTGTCCCCGTGTGTGTGCACTGGCAAGCCTGGTACAGTCAACTCTCAATACAACGAAGTGCAAGGGACCGCTAAAAATAGTTCTTTTTTTGAATATTCGATATAGAAAAATAATCATAAAATTCGAGTTAAAAACTGTGAACGTAACAAAATACTCCACCTACCTTTCTGGGAATACGTCCACAATCGCGTAAGCCTCTAACGCAGGTCTGAATGCTCGTTTATGTGAAGCAATCAGTGTTCTTTGCCTGACGTGTGCCACTCAACTGCTGAAAGACGAACAATTCGAAGTTGTTGATGTTCTTCTGCACTGCTTCGGTGGCATTTGTGCACCTGCTACGAAAAGTGCGCATTTTTGGTACGCCCTTCAAAACATCGGGGTTAGAGACGGCTTCTTCGCCTTGGCTTGCCGGCCCCGCCTCAGCGTCATTCGCTCTTTGCGGCCTCAACGCTGGTTCCGTCATCGCGACGAAGGGTGTTGACGATGTCTTGAGTCGTCAGTTCACGAGATGTGCATGCTTCATCGTCGAACTGCACGTAATCTTCAAAGGTGACTGCAGTGTCTACGGCGAGCTTTTCTGCGACTTAATTCCATGCATCGCATTCTTCACTGTCTGTCACCATGTGCTCGGCTTCAGGTGGCGTCTAAAGTATGCCGGCCTGTCCTTAATCCAGCATTTCTCGATGGTGGTCACTGTTAGTCTCTTCCTGGCCCCGGTAACCATTTCCTCGCCCTGTCGCAGATTGATTGCGGTCACGACAGTTATTCGAAGGTTAATCAGGACACCCTGAAAGTGACGGCGCCGGTAAGGTAAGGAGCTTTCACGCTGTTTATCACTCGTTGGTAGAGCAGCTGCACCAGTGACGTGCCGTATGGAGGTAACAACTCCAGCCGAACATTTGTGACGAGAACGTTAACAAGGTTGCCGAACAGTTGCTCACGATAGAGGATATTTCTGCCCGCCCTCTTCATCTCACCTTCCGCCTTGAGCAGCCTATCGGAAAACAGCTTTCTCATCATCCACGCGCGTGAATTGCCTCGGTAATAGCACGGCAACAGACCAAATTTTTATGCAGCGAGGTTTCTTCTATTTTCCGACGACCAAGGGCGTGATCTTTGTAGTACGGGTGACATTGCAGCACACTAGTAGAGAAACCCGGACTTTCGACTTCTTGTCTCCTTTGCACCTGCTTCCCATAAAATGCATGGTCTTGTCAGGAAGAGAGACCTCCCAAGCTCAAGCAATGGCGGCATAGCTAACCCGCTTTTAGTATGTTGATGATAATACTTGTAACTGCCCACCATTAGTCGTCATTCACACCAACACGAGTAATTTCGTACACTCGGAATTTGTTATTTTGATGTGTTGTTTCATATGAGGATGACAAAATTTGATACGTTATTCTGAAATATTCGGTGTTCTAAAATTCCCAGTAGTGAAATATTTTACACAGAAATTATTGGGGGTTTGGTAGGCCGTTTTAAAAATGTTCATTAATCTTAAAAAGGCGTTAATCTGAGGTTTGCAACAGTGTGATTTGATGATAATATGCATTACCAACTAGCCCAACGAGCCATCATCGTGTATAGTCATCTCTTACCGCCTTCCACATTCAAAGGTGTCGCTCCCAAGTGGGGCACCGGACATATGCCAGAAGCGTTTCTAGAGACGGCGCGGGCGTGTTCGAGTATCTAAGAGGAGGCATTCCATCCACACAACACAGTTGCAGTATGTTTCAGAGGGAAGTACAAAAGGGAACCCGTGAATTGTAATAAAGAAATTGTTCAGACGTCTGGAACGTTGTGTAGTTAGGTTTCTAGGATGAACGTATCTGCTCTTCAGAGCAGGGTTACTCCCTTTATTATGCCTTATAGGCCATCACGTCCTTCTTTGACATTTGGTACCTCTTAGTAGACAGTAGAAATAAGTTTTCATAGTAATAGTACGCTCGGGGGTAAACCGCAATGAAAAATATATTTCTGTGATCGTGGGAAGACGCCAAAAACATCACTTTTCAGGGCCTTTATAAGCGGGCGAACTTCCAAGTAGAAAGGAAGCAAAGGCCCAAAAGCGTAGCAGTGCTAAAAATGGTGTACTTTTTGCAGTACCTACATGGTCGAGAGGAATGTGCCATTTTGTTTCTTGTTCATTTCTGGATCAATGCTCTACGAAGTCTGATTCGGCTCACCCAGGCAAGCTCAAAATGCCAAAGAATTGGCGTGTTCGCTGGTATCGCAACGACTTGTTACTTCTTAAATATATGTCGCTCCTATAGCACTGAATGCTGGAGTGTGTGTCCTGTATCAAGTCTCAGCATGTAATGTCAGGCGAACCACGCTTTCCCTTCGAGAACAGTCTCCCAGGCAACAGTGATGGCCATGTGTCAGAGGGCCTGAAGATTCTGCTCTCGCAATTTGCGGACACCGCTGAAGCATTTGAGTTATTCGGTTCCCAATTCAATGTAGCAGGAGGCGCAGAATGTGCCTATGTGGTTACTTGTCGGGAATAGGTAATGCGGGAGCGAATTTTGGCCATTTTTGAGCCTTGTCTGGTCAGCCACCCACCGTCGCAAGTGCATCACGCGCTTAACACCTTTTCCAACGGCAGTACTCGTGCCAGTGCCACGGTACTATAGTGTGTTGATAGAGCCTTGTTTTTGTGCAGCTTTATGCCTCATAGCGCCATCATTCAACAAAGCGTCGTCTGATGATCCCCTCCCCCCGCAGACCATCACAAGTGCTAAGAATACGTTTAAGTAATTTAGGAATAGGCAAACTATATACAGCAGGACCCCGCTCTTACATTCCTCAGTTCTGCGTTTTCCTGGCTGACACGTTGGTTTTATCTAGTCCCACCGCAGCTCATATAGAGTCCGCCCCGGTAACATCCGCTGACCACCATTTTGACGTTGCACGAGCCTTCGCCAGGCTTGGCTGCGGAACTGATGGCATCAAGCCACACGCGGGTGCGATTCTTCACCGTTGTATAGCCCTATGCTACTCTGTACTATCACTATCATCACTGCGCTTACAAGGGGTTTTACTTCAGAATGCCGGAAGTGCGTGTTTGCCATAACGCACCAACACAAGAATAGCACGCTGTCTCGCCGCGATCGCGTGCTTCAAGCTTTGTGAACACTATTGAACGTGCAACCATGAACTTTGTCGTGCCTTGATAGCGTCGCGAAAACAAGAGGCACTTTCCCTTCAGACTAAGGATGACGTGCTAAACGGAGTAGACAAGCAGCCAACGCGGAATAGAGTCGACATCACTAGGACATTGCATTGCCTCGTGTTGGTTTTTTCAAAGGTCGCGAAAGGCGGCCATTCTCCATTTTCGAGTTCTTTAGGGTCGAAAGCCAAATTTGCACAAGTACACGTTTGCAAGTCAAAGCTACCCTATTTTCGTTAATTTTCGAAGGTTTCCTCACTCGTGCATTTTCCTGCTTTTTACGTTTTGGTTTCCCCGTTCAGAGCAAAACGTATGAACGGGGTTCCAGTCTACACCGGAGGGAAAGACCGCGAATGAATGCACATTATGATCACGCCATACGTGTCCATCTTCGGATATCCTTTTAACACAGATGAAAGTGAGCCGAGCCATTTTTTCACCATTATTGATTGATTAGTAGTTTTAACGCCCGACGTAACTTGCAGTGATGCACACGGTAGTGGAGGGTACCGGAATAATTTCGACCAAATGAAGATGTTATTTGTGCTCCTAAATCACGAACACGTGGACGTTATTTTCTTTCCGCCTCCGTCATACATAGGCCTCCGATGCTGCCCAGGGGGTGCTTCGCAAGCGGCTGCCGGGCAGTACTTCCGGGTAGTACAAAGCTGCGCGGGTCCCATAGGATGCCGTGTTGACAGAAGCAAAATGACCTAGATGTTCCCGATTGTTTTGCGACGTGGTCACCAGCCGAAGATTGCAGCCCGGAAGAGACCGCCCCCCGCAGAGTGCGGTATCTTCCGGCAAGCAACGTAGCATAGGGGAAAAAGCTTTGCATCGCTTAATACGTTTACAGCGCCGACGAAAGTGCCGGGACGGTGACGTCGCTCTGCCACTCACAGGTTCACTGACCATTTGAAGTGAAGCTTCTAGTGTAAACTAATGCTCTAGTTTTAAGGCCTTTTCAACAACAGCCGATCAAAAAACAAGAGGGACGCAATCGGCGATGATCGCGCTTTAAAAAGCCGGTGAGTTTGGTGGACGGCTGGCTCGCCTGCTGTGGTGCGCCGCTCGTTTGCGTACCTGCGCACTATGCGTGCACTTTCATTAAACAGTGCTCGTTTTGCGTCGCCGTTACGAATACATGGTGCAGCGTTAGCTTGGATTTTGTTGCGTGTCTCAGTGACCAATGCAGCGAGCGTCAGAAGCGTGAAATCTGTTTTGCGATTCCGAAATTAGTGTCGATAAAACACGTTGATCGGGCGAACTGAGAGGCCGCTCGCTTTCCTTGTTTGTTTTCACTTTACTTTATTACGCTCTTGCATTATATTTTCCCAGTTCGCACTTAATAGGCTAGAATGATTGTCAGCAACGTTTTGTATTGTAGGGCCGAGTTGCATGCAGCCGACACGGCGGAGGGCTGCACGGCAAATCGGGTGGTGGGAGGAGGGGCGCTTTGAACGCCAAAAAAAAAGACATACGGAATTGCCAATATTTGACAATATTCTGGAGAAGTGTGAAGAGGGAGGAGGGAAAAATCAACTGAAAGCGACCAATTCTCTATTCTTGTCTCGCTGCCTAACTACATTTGAGGGCAAAACTGACCCGTCGGCTTTCAGATTGGTAGCGACGACACCTGAACTAGAAGATAACCAACAGAGTCAGGGATGATCGTATGCAAATATTCAGGGGCGCGCGCCATGTATGAGGCTGTTATGTTATGCAAATATAGAAGTAAACATCTTTGCAGGCAGCGGGCGTGCGACTTGTTGCTTGTTTTGCGTCCTTTAATAGCGCTTTATTTGTTTATTTGACGCAATTCCTCACCTATTCGCTAGTACACATGTATCCTGCCGTTCTTAAATCGTGCGGCGTAAAACGTTACGCAAGGATCAGTTAGTTTGGGAAAATACAAAACAAAATTTCCACTCCTTTTCATGGTGGTGCCAGGTCAGCAGTGCCAGATGAGTCAGCATGCTCACGCTTAAGCAACCTTTTGCAATTACCTTAGGCTATAGGATGAGCAGCTTGCCATTTTGATGCCACTCGTGAACTTTCCATTGTCGACCGCACGCAAGAAGAAACAACGGTAATCGTCGACAGCAAGTTTGACCACCTTGCCTGGCGTTAGTGTCCCACGCCGCGACGACTGCGACAGCTCGCTCAAAAGAAATCCGATAAATCGGCTTGTTTTAGCGGATATTATTTTGTTTAGCCTCCGCAACTACTTTAAGGGCTATTTCATACAGTATGCAGTCATTTAAACACGCCAGAAAGAGATTAAACTAAGTACAACTAACTTTCACTCTTTCTTGTAATTGAAAACACATGGAGGGCACCGAGGGTCGTCTGCTTTTGTACTACCCAGAGGTCCCATCGACTAGTGGCGCTGCATGTCGCCAAAACTCCAGCGCAGGAGGCCCTGGCTGTGACGTCAGCTTAGGGACTCGTGCCGCTGTCGTCTGCTACACTCTGCAGGTGAATGTTAGCAATGTCTGTGCTAGAAATCGCCCGCTTTGTTGCTTCAGTACATTAAAATCATAGTTCTAGTAATTACGTTATTTTGGCCAGCTTCTGAAACATATAAATAATCTCAAGCTGTATCTCCCACAAGATTGCAACACACGAGGAGATAGAGAACAATTTTCTTCAGAGCATCGGTCAGATGATCGATTGTAGCTCGTCCTATCTTGCTCATTCGCGAAAATCAACGCTTAGAGCTCCTCGATAAGTATTCAAAATGTGTAGGCGTCCCTGTAGTGTTTTTGAGATCTTTTTCTAAAAACTCAAGTCTAAAGCTACGTACGAAGCAGCGGGCTCCTACACGGGCATCGCGCAGCAGGAAATAAAATGGCTTCCTTCTATATCTTTCGTGGTTGTTGACTTGTATCAGATGAATTTTTTTTTTTGCGCCTAACGCTTTAATTTCTCTGCACCGAGACAAACGTCTTATTAGGAGGTTTGGGGATGTTTGGGAGGCTCAAAAAGATAGTATTGGCATTTTCTTCTGGTTGTATGGCGTACATTCCATCCTTGACAAATTGGCTTTCGTTACGACTGCGGGCAAAAAGGTGCATATCCGCAGCGTGCGTTGCTTATTCACATGCAAATACAATGAGAACGTTTCTGCTACGCCACCGCGATCGCGCCCCAGGCAGCGTTGTCCAGAGTACTCGAAGGCGGCTTTGTGTTCCGAATTTCTATCGTAACCGATGTTATCATAACGACCTCACTATCAACCCGAACAATGATAACTTGATTACGGTGTTGAAGGCATGATATACTTGCTAAGTCTATAAATAATATACGTGCATAAATTACAAGAACCGAAACTGATGAATATTTCCAAGCAGCTCTTTATTGGTTTCCAACCCTTCGAGGAGCAAAAAACAAATCCTATTTTACTCAGGATGGCGTTTTATAAATTGAAGAAAATTGCTCTTACTATCATATCCTGGACTGAGGACCCGCCACACTAAGCTGCTTGATTGCATTGCTAAATAAAGTTTTATCATCCTTATCCTACTCCTCCTCTTACGTGCAGTTTTCCTATAACGCATATCCGAATATTTGGAAG